>NC_141687.1:1960095891-1960350891 GCF_964263255.1 Lissotriton vulgaris
CAGGGACATATCCCGAAAAACTCTGAAGTATTACGTGCTCCCCTCTAGAAGCAGCTAACACAAAGGATGGAGGCCAACCCGCCTCCGCTAACAAAATTTCATATGAGGAGGTTAGATTCTCCCAGAAAAACGCATTGATTGGACGCGGTATATCACCTTCAATTTGGAAAATAATCTCATAGAGTCTATCCGGGGGGGCAACCCGGGATCTGCTGTCTCTACTGTAATGAATGTATCAGTTGCTTTTGCCTCCAGACAGGGATGCAGTGCCTCCCGCACTATGGTAACCTCCACCGCAATGTAGAGCAGAGTCACTGCCCATGTCTAGTCCAGGAGTCGCATTCTCACCGTCTGAGGCATATCTCACTGTTACTTTTTTCTTTTGATACAGGGGTTGAAAACAAGGCAGGTGCTCTTGTTTGGCTTTAACGTCAAACTGTCTAGGTTGATCTTGTCCCTGTGGTGCAGGCTAACTTTTGCTACTATCCTGTCACTCTCCTCTGTCACTGAGAGCCCAATGTGTCCTGTAAAGACTGAGGAGAGCGCTGATCAGGGACCTGAAATCTATCAGGAGTCTTAATTTTCGTGTGGTTGCGCAAGTCATAAGTACGCTCAGAAGACTCAGGTGTCGGTGAACCAGCACGCACACCTTGCTATTGCTGTACCTGTTGCTTGTTCTTCCAGTTCTTTTTAGGAAAGAATGGACACCCGTCTTTATCACATTGGGCTTTTTGTTGAGTTTGAGAATGCGTTTGAGTAAAAGGCTTAATTCCCACACTATTGCGATCTATGGTCTTATTAGCCTTGGCAATAATGTTTGGTAATTCATGTGGCTTGTCTGCATCTGCCACAGCCTCCAAGCGGTTTGCCACTTGAAAGCTCACAGCATCACCTTTGACATTAGCAAGGATCATGTCAGCAACCACTTCGAACACCACCACCAGTCTCATTCCCAACTCTACAGCTGCTTCGATCCGTGTACATCTTGAACACGTTTTATCACGGAGGGGAGTACGGTCATGGAGGGAATGCCGAAACACTTCCAATACACCTCTGCAAACACCTTGCCCCAGGTGTTTCAATCAGCTAACTCAGGAAGTAAATCTTTAGGGAAACTTATAGTTAAGATCCTGTGTTTCGCCACAGGAGTGGTATTTGGAAAAACAGCCTCTAGTTGTCCAAATCTTTCAGCAAGCCAATAAGGGAACTCATCCTTATTCTGTGGATGCTTGCCCACCACTGAATTAACCATAAGGGGACTGATGCTCACACCACCAGGACCCGCAGTTTGTGCAGCAATGCCAGGTGGTCCCACCTGAAAGTTGCGCAACATGAACTGTACGACAGTTCTATGCACGCGTATAAAAGAAGTATGTAATATGTGTAGTTCTGCAAGTGTTGCAGTTGTCACATAACGCAGGTGAGGGGTATACCCGCCCAAAACAGGCAACGTGGCCCCATCAATCGATAAAAGAGCCTAAACGGGCCAGTGTTATTGGGTGAGGAAGGGCTCCATTAAACCAAATTTGGTGTTGCCATGCTGTGAGCAGAACCTCTACAGCCTGAGTCTGATAAGCTTGAGGAAAGGCTGGGGCAGTATATTCATGAAACACATTTTCTGGTCCATTCACCACCAGTAAGGTGATCCAAGAATAAAACACCTCAAAGCGGTAAGCTGCAAAAACAAAAATGATCTCAACCCCAGCATTTAGTACTCCATGTTGAGTCAAATAAGCTGTGACTGCAGCCTGATTAGGCGGAGTAATTATGACTGCCATAATGAACAACAAAGAACAGCATCCTAAAGTGTGGCGGCACAATAGCTGGTTAAGAACACGGAGAAAGAACCTTTTAAACTTCAAGCTTGAAAAAACCTAAAAAGCATCAATATAGAAGGTTACACCTTCACAGCTGTCTCCGGAAACAGAAGTGAGGGCTTTGGGGATAACGACAAGCAGTACTCAAGAGTCTCGCACATAAGAACCAGACCAAATGTTGGCGGTGCCATGTTGCGGGGATTCTGCACTTACACAGAACTATGCGCAGGAAAAGAGGACCTTGGTGTATAGGGGTGCATCAACCTATCACCTTAGTACCTAAACTACCAAAACCAATTAACTGTAGTGTCTCATTTGTTCTCCTCAAAAAATCACAAAGCTACAAATGATTAGACAACCCAGAACACAACACTCCCGACTCTCTCAGGAATCGTGATAGCAAAACATACCCTTTTGTTCACTCACTGGTACTTGTCCACAATAAGAATTGGCAGAGTCACTGTAATAGTTCAACATGTTATTTTAACTATAGTGTTCTACAATACAGTATAATAGCCACTACCAGCAGCAAAATGTATCAACTCAAAACAATTAGCATTGTTGCGATTCCATAGAGTACAAAGGGTCTGCGCCCGTCCGCGCCTTGGACGTGGCGGACACAGGACGGGCTACCTTACAGGTGTGGAGTCCAGATAAAACAGCGATTGTGTATACCCGAGAGAGTCTGCTGGCCCTCCGCCCACCGGCTGAGGTGGGACCGAGGTGTGTAACAATAGATTCAGTTAGCCTTAATTCCTGCTCTGCTTGTGATTTTTATTGCAGTACTAATGAGAATATTTTGTCAGGTTCCATCTTAGGTTCAGGCTCTATTTCTGCTGCTTTAACCAATGCTCGCTCAATGAGTAAACACACAGCCGAGATCTTTTCACTATTGGAAGATGGTACATTGGACTTGCTGTTTATAACAGAAACTTGGCTGAATAGCTCATGTGCTCCTGACATTGAGCTGGCCATCCCCAGAGGGTTTAAGATCCGGAGGAAAGACAGAGCCAGCAGTAGGGGTGGCGGATTAGCCATTATTTTTAGGGAATCATGGGTCCTCAATATTGAAACTACTGATGGGATAGTTGAGGGTGAGATTGTGAACTTTTCTTTGGTTTTGTCACCACATTTTACATTGGGAGGTTCCCTCATCTATCGACCACCAGGCCCCTCGGGTCCTTTTCTTAAAGCTCTCCTGGAGACTCTGGTTCCCCGTGCAGTGAGGTTTTCGCGTTTTCTACAGCTTGGCGACCTGAATATCCATGGTGATCGTTCGGAACTTCAGGAAAGCAAGTTTTTGCATGATTCTTTTGACTTGGCTTCGCTTACCCAATGGGTCTCCTCCCCCACACATACGGGTGGGCATTCTCTGGATGTTATTTGCTCTAACTTTCCCCTGAAGGTCGAGGCCCCTCAAATTCTCACTTGGACTGATCATCGGCTGATTAGATTTACATGGTCGGCCATGAAAGATACGCCCAAGTCCTGCAGGAATATGTTCCCCCCTGGCTCGATCAAAATAGGCCTATTCTGGGGGTGGAGTTGGATTCTGCACTTCAATCATTTGATGGGTGGCTGTGAGCAGGGATCTCCGCCTCATCGAAAGGGTCCAATTCAAGTAGAGATAGGATGACCCCCTCGCAACCCTGGTATTCGCCCCAATTACGCATACTTAAGCTTGCTTGTAAGAAATTGGAGCGGGTGTGGCGGGCGGCCTATTGCCCACAATCCAAGGTGGCATACCGCACGGCACAGCGGGAGTATTATGCCAGTATTAAACTGGCTAAATCTGAATACTTTGTTAATAGAATTGAGAAGGCCAATATTAACAGTCGCAAATTTTTTTCTATTGTCAAGAGTTTTCTCTCCCCCTGTGCAGAACAAGTGTCGGTGAAGCCTTCTACTGAGTGGTGTGAGATTCTTTCTTCTTTTTTCTTAACAAAAATTGCTACAATACAGCAGAGTCTCAGAGCTGTCAATGGTGGGAGTAGGACTTTTAACAATGTTAGATCTATAGCACCGCCTACCCATACTATGGAGACATTCCCCCCCCCCCCCCTGAGTGGAAGACACCTTGGTAGCGATTAAGTCTTTGAGATCTGGCGCCCCTGGTGTTGGCTGTAGTGGCAGAATCAGTGGCAAGGGAGGTTTCGCAAATAATGGGCATATCCTTTAAGACATCTAAGGTTCCAGAGGAATGGAAACAGGCAAAGCTTCTTCCCTTGTTGAAGAAGACGGGAGCTGATCCTACTGTGCCGGGCAATTATAGACCTATTTCCCTGCTTCCCTCCATGGCGAAAATTGGAGAGAAACTTGCTTTTCGTCAGTTGAATTCCTTTGTGGAATCTTCTGAGGCTCTCCACCCTGCTCAGTCCGGATTTCGTGCAGCACATAGCACGGAGTCAGCTCTGGTGGAGATCACAGAGGCTATTAGGGAGTGTTTAGACAGTGGCGGAAGAGCGGTTCTAATTTTATTGGACCTCTCTGCCGCATTTGACACTGTCCCACACTCTCTCCTTCTGACTCGATTGGCTGAGATTGGTGTGTTGGGCTCATCACTGGAATGGGTGAAATCTTTTTTGTCCGATAGGTCCCAGCAGGTTTGGATTCCACCTTTTTCTTCCTCGGCCAAGCCTCTTACTACCGAGGTACCCCAGGGGTCTACATTGAACCCCCTGCTTTTTAATGTCTATCTTACCCCGCTTATAGTGATGGCTGAACAAATGGGGGCCAAAATTACAGCGTACGCTGATACGCAACTTTTATTTACATGGCCTGACACAGCACTAGGCACTGAGGTTATTTGTTCCTGTCTTTCTTCGGTTTTCAACTGGTTAGCAGCGGCACAGCTGAAATGCAACGAAGACAAAACAGAAATTTTGTTGTATGGCCAATTTCCGCCTAATTTTAGAGAACTCTTGTGGCCTCCGGATTTTCCCCAGCCAAGCTCAGTCACCATCCCTGCAAAGAATTTGGGGGTATGGTTTGGGGAGGATCTGAGGTTTGAGGCACACATAAAGAAACTTACAGGGGTGTGCTTCAGATCTCTCAAGGCTATGAGAAAGTTCTTTCCCTATCTCCCTTCTTCGGCAAGAGAATCGGTCGCGAGGGCTTTAATACTATCACAGCTCGACTATGCCAACTCTCTTCTTAGTGGAACCCCAGCCTTTCTAGTCGCCAGATTACAGATCATCCAAAATGCGACGGCGAGACTTCTCTGCATTGTGCCCAGTAGAGAGAGTGTACGAATCCATCTGAAAGAACTACACTGGCTACCAGTAACACAAAGGATTACTTTTAAAATCCTGACACTAGCATTTAAAGCAGTCAATGACCTTGGGCCTTCGTATCTGAAGAAAAGATTTAGCCGCTACACCCCCACTCGATCTCTACTCTCAGCTGATTGTAATTTGCTGAGCGTACCCCGCTTTCGGCGAGTGCGCCTTGGAGGCCAGTCAATTGTTGTCCTTGCGGCTTCGGCCTGGAACACTCTGCCTTTGTTTTTAAGATCAATTCAGAATTTTGTACCTTTTAAGAAGGCACTGAAAAATCATCTTTTTAGATTTGCTTCTTAGACTATTTTAAATTTCTTCTGTTTTCCTTTGGCCACCTGCTTGTTTTCTTCTTTCGCGCCAGGATACTCTGGTAGTAACAGAGCGCGTTATAAAACAGCTAAAATAAAATAAAATAAAAATAAATAAAGACAGTGGAAAAGGGACTATAAGGCCTAGCAACCCACCTTGACTGGGAGAAGTTTATTTATTTAAAAGAAGATCTCTGGGCTTTGACAGCAGACCCCATATCTTAAACCCTGGATGCAAGGTTTACATCACAGGAACATCATAGCTCTTCTCCATGGAAAGGCTCTCTCCAAGCGTGTGTTAAAACAGCACGCATCCCCATAATATCAAAGCACGAGTCTCCAGCTTTTCTCCAGCTTTGCAGACGTGTTTAGCATGTTATGTCTAGGTGCTATGGACTGACCAGAACAGAATAACAAGGGGCATTGTTTATCGACCATGTACAAAGTGTTTAGACGAAACTCCAGGAACTCAGCAGAGAACGTGAAAAGCAGAGAGTTCTCATGTAAAAGTCATAAACAGAGTCTTGCTAAAATAAAGTCATGTAGTAACATGCGCAAAAGCAGCATCATGGCAGCAAAGCTCAACTAAGCAATGTCGACAATATCCCTAAGGGCTATATAACAGAAGCATATATCAAAGTATGGAAAAGAGTACAGTCCTTGTCGCCCAACCAACTGTGTAAGGCCCTCCTGCATGAATTCTAAACAAGCAAAAATGAGCCTGCTGGCCGATATCCAGACACGGCCATTGATGACCTGGGTGTTTGAACATTATGGTAAACTATCGTACCGCAAGGGTCAATCAATAAACAGGATAAATGGCATAGTGAAAAAACTCTGCGGTCAGTAAGATCTCATGCCTAGATGGTCTTAAATTAAAGGCCTCAGCCCTACCTGGAGGACGGGTGGACCAAACAATTACAAGAGCACTTTATTAGACGCTGCTTTGGCCTTCTCCTAGGACGCGCTCATACTGTGCCTTGGCTTCGCGAGGCAGAAATATCCTGATGCTGGCTGTGCAAATCTATCGATAAGAGCACTTTATAACCTGCAGACAGGCCGTGATTCAAGGTACGGACATCAAACTGAATTTTCATATTGCTAAATTTTTAAAGCAAGCTGAAAGAAACGGAAAGACTGTGAACCTTATTAATCATGTTGCTTTAAGCTGATGAACATCATTTTGAGCTCTCGTTTAAAAAAGTTTTTTAAAGGCAAACTGGAAAAAGTTGAAATATTGTGAACTTTTTTAAACTATGTTCTTTTAACATTAAGTCCACTAGTCCCTTTAATTGCAATGTTTTATGAAATTTGCTGTGGCTGTTGCAAAAATAGCCTAATGTATGCTACGGTTCTCCAAGAGATGAGCTCCTGGAAACAGAAGGCTCTGAAAAGAGGTGATAGCGAATTGTTGTTCACAACAGCGACATTTGTATTCGGCCTATGTTTTTGGCAATGTCTTTGTGTATACGCTGCAACTGGTTATGTTCTAAAATATAGATTTCCATGAACCATGGAAAGGGAAGACTATCTTGAAAAGGAATTAATTGACCTAATTAGGAATGAAATCACCTCAGTCGATTTTCACGCCGAATCGGAAAAATAAATATACTTGTTACACATCTCTGAGGCGGCCTAGACAGAGACGTGCCCCTGTCTCTCTCAATGGCAGTATATTCCGCAAAGGGAAAGCCGAAATTCGCTCATAATCTCTGGTTAGCCATGCAAATAGACCCTTTAATATGCAAATGCTGGAGTTCAAAGGAATGGCCCGTCCAGAATGCTTTGCCAATGAGTCTCATAGGGTGAATGTTTGCTTATAGGATCTAGGACGCAATCTTATGCAATAGGCCCAATAGAGCAATTATCAGCTGGTCTCGAAGGACCCGCAGACGACCCCTTCTGGTGAACCCTCCTCCTCTGTAAGGACAAAAAAGAACAGCCACCTCGAATCACTATCACATGCGTCCTGCTGACTAGAGCGCTGGTGATTTCACCCAATTAAAACCTTAACGAAACTTCAGACACTCTCAGACATCAAAGAAAAACTATGAATGAATTATTCTAATTAGCCAACGTGAGAGTTCCATCGAGTTTCCTCGTTTCAATTATACATTAAGCATGGCATATGCACTCCCTATCTAAAAACTCACAAGACGGGGATTCGCTCCTGGGGAATGGAGTATCATTCGTGCACAGGTGTGCCAGGCTTATTTTTTCCAAGTCATTCGAGTGCACTGTGGGTAGGCGTTAGCTTTCCTCTGGTATGGAGGACCAGTGTTCTAGAGGGCCAGGCGTTTGGAAATGCCTTGTGATTCAATTTTTGTGTGAACTTCCATGTCTCAGCTAGCTCTTTCAGTGAACAAGTACAGGCGTAGCTCGCCACATGAACCCCTTGAAGTTGGTGGCTTTCATATTACGGTGGATACATAGTGTGAGTAATTAGGCTGCGGTGAAAGGGCTGTTTCATCCCTTACCACCCCACAAAATGGTCATTGGCACGTTAGGGAGGCAAAGGGAAATTTTACCACGGGGACACACAGGTAAGTTTTGCAGCATTTCTATTAACAAAGGGGTAGGTGTATCAACATTCCCCTTTGCAATTTCTAAATAGCGATTTTTAAGGAATCGCTATTTAGAAATCGCACAATGGCATGTATGTAAAAAATCGCTATTTTTTAGCAATTTCTTAATCTTCCTTATTTGTGAATTTGCAATTTGCGAATACGCAAATAAGGAAGAATTTCCCATTCATTCCTATGGGCCAGGAGGCCCATAGGAATGATTGTGAAATACATCTCAATTTGCGATTCGCAATTTGCTAATCGCAAAATGAGAATAATTTCAAGGGTGCAGGGGTGTCTCAAGGACACGCTGCTGCACCCCTGAAATGTACATGTGTGTGCATATGGCGCACATACATGCGCTATGGGCATGTGTGTGCGTCACATGCCACATTCAAAAATGCCAAATTGTGCATTTTTAAAAGAATTCCCAAATTAACATCAACTACAAGTTGGTGGTAATTTGCGATTTCTTAACCAAAATTCGCAATTGAAAAATGCTACATACATAGCATTTAAGGATACGCAAAATTGTGATTCCTTAAATGCTATGGCAAAATAAGGAATCGCAAATTTTTGCAATTCCTTAATTTGCGAATTTTTGATGCATGCCAAAACATGCAAATAGACCGTTTGCGATTCGCAAAGGCCGAAATTCTGCGAATTTCGGCCTTTGCAATTCGCAAATGGCTTGATACATCTAGGCCGAAATTTCAATTTTGCATAGAATAAAAACAGCCCAATCTATACCCCAAAACAAAGTTTTTCTGAAACTCCTTTGGGTAGGGAAGGGGTCCAAGATCATGATCAGATTGGTGAAGCAGGCAATGAGTCATTTTTCCAGGGGCCAACGCTCAAGTCTTTTTTTGTGGGCTTCTTTTTCTCCTACTTTGTGTGGCAGATAGTCCTTCTCATGCAACTCTTGCATAACCTAAGAGGCTCCAGAGCACTCAAAGTCAGTCTATTAAAGCTGGACAGAAGAACATTTTCAAATGCAATTTTGAAAAGATCCCTGGGACAAGAGAAATTCGTTACAATTCACCAATGAATGTACAGAACTCAAATAACTATTGGGTGAAAGATAGCCCTCGCCAGAAGATTTAGACCAAACAAATTGATACCACTAGCCCTTCAATTCCGTCGGTCCTTGACAATCCAGTGGTACAACTAAGACTAAACAATCCCAACACACTTTTTAGGGTTAAAGTATTTTATTGAAGCAGGGTAAGGAAGGAAACAACAAGGACATGAAAAAGAAAAACCACAGGTGCCCCACAGTCAATGCGTACAGTACATTAGATACATCATAGCGCTTCTGTCACCTCGGAGGGCACCATCCAGCATGGAAACACAGCTTGCGCGCCTGTGGTTGAAAACAAAAAACAAAAAAAAAAACAGGGGGGGGGGGGGGAAGGGGAAGAGGGAAGGGGGGCAGGGGAAAAAAAGGGGGGGGGGAAAGGGCGGGGAAAACAACCCTGCTCCATATCCTACCCAACCAACAAACCCCCCAACTCCTGCACCCCAACCCACCCCCTGTACCGTGCCAATGTTCATCTGCTCTCCCCTCATGGCGACCCTCCGGTGGACTCCGCTTCTAGACGCCATTTCCGACCAATCAAACAGGCGGATCCGGCGGCTGTGTCAGCCGCAACAGCCTGAGATATCTAGGGCAAGTGATCTCCCTGAACTCAGAACACAACAGACCATGGAAAGGCGCCCACAGCTCCTCAAAAGCATCTACATCCCCCACTGCCACCAAGGACATTTTTTCCATGCCCAGAACATGTCACAATCTATGCAGCCAGCCGACAACGGTGGGGAGCGTGGTGGAGCGCCAGTGTATGAGAATGTTTTGCACCGCTGACCCCAGAGCTATCGCAATCTGTCTACCCCTTCTAGACCTGAGTGGGTACATCAACCCATTCGGCAATCCCAGTAGGACGTAGGCAGGGAACCGTGGCAGCTCTATCTCAAAACACTTGTCAACCTCGCCAAGGACCTCCGCCCAGTAAGAGGCCAAAAGGGGACAATCCCACAAAATATGTGTAAGCGTGCCAATTTGGCCACAGTCACGCCAGCACGTCCCAGGTATGGACCTATCCATCTCATGTAATTTCTCAGGAGTGCGATGCCAATAGGTCGAAATTTTGGTGAAGGTCTCCGTGAGCCCCGTGTGATAGGCAGAGTGGCGTGAGCGGTAGGAGATGTGAACCCATTCTGTATGACTCAGCACACGTCCGAGCTCCCGTTCCCAGCGCTCCCGACCCGGGTTGTGAATGTGAAAGGGGGGGGGGCTGCAGCATCTTGTACAAGTCGGAGATAAGCTTAGCGTCCGACGTGCGAGTGACTAGCCAGCGCTCATACCCCGTGATCTCCCGATCCGCCTTTTCGCGCACTGGGGGCTGTAGCGCCCAATGGCGCGCCTGCATATACCGCATGCGCTCCGTCTCAGGGAGGCCATAATCCCGCCGCAAATCCTGGAAGGGGACGACACCCTCCAGTCCATACAGGTGATACAGAGCGCAACAGAGGGCCGCCCACCAGCAGTCGTAAGCGCCAGGCTCCGTGCCCGGACCAAAGTCCGGGTTGCCAATCAGCGGCGTGAAGGGAGAGGGGAAGGTAGTGAGGTCATGCCTGGTGGCCACTGAATCCCATACTCGAAGTGGGACACGCGTCACAAAAGAGGCGTAGAGGTTAGGGGGTCGATGAGCCCGTCTCATGAATGGCACCTCCTGTAGCGTTCTGCCTGCTACCGCCTGGTCCTGAAACAGCCAGTGTTTATCTGACTCCCACCGGCTCCACTCCACCAGATAGCGCAATTGGGCGGCCTGGAAGTATTTCCGTAAATCTGGTATCCCTAACCCTCCAGATTCAGGCGCAAGCGTGGCTATGCTCCTTTTAATCCGTGGCCTACGGCCCTGCCACACAAAACGTGCAATGGCCGACTGAGTCTCCGCGAGCCACCCTGTGGGGGGCTGTAGCGGCAGCGCCCTAAACAGGTAGAGTACTTGAGGTAGAAGGGTCATCTTCACTGCGGCCACCCTACCCAGCAGCGATAACGTGCCCTTATCCCACCGACCCAGTTCCTCCCTGATTTTCGTACTCAAAGCCGCATAATTGGCCGTAACCATCTCCGGGAGGGAGGGTGCCAACAGGATCCCCAGATACGGAATCCGGTCCCTAGACCAGCTAAGAGGGAAAAGCCTCTGCAGTTCCGCCCTGGTGGCGCCGGTCAGCGAAATATCGAGGGCAGCCGACTTCCCGAGGTTCACCTTAAAGCCCACCACCTCGGCGAAGAGGTCCAATTCCGCGATACAAGCCGGCAGCGACCTCCGTGGGTCATCGAGCGTCAAAATGACGTCATCCGCATAGAGGCTGATCGCGTGGTGGAATCCTCCCATCTTGACCCCGATGATATCGGGGTTCTGACGAACCCTTTGAACAAACGGCTCCATATAAAGAGCAAAGAGCAAAGGGGACAGTGGACATCCCTGCCGTGTACCCCGTTCTATAGGAAAAGGCCGGGAGTTGCCCCCGTTTACTCGGACCACCGCGGACGGAAACCGGTAGCAGTTGAAGATCAGGTGCCGGAACTTCTCGCCTACCCCGAACTTGCCCAGGACCTTCTCTAGGTAGGGCCAGTGCACTCTGTCAAAGGCCTTCTCCGCGTCTATAGAGAGGAGCATTCGTTCACCGGGGATCCTGGAGGCCTTCTCAAGAATATGAGTCACCCTCTTCGTGTTGTCCACCGTCTGCCTGCCAGGCACAAAGCCGGCTTGATCGGAGTCGACCATGCCGGGGAGATGAAGTGCTAAACGCGCCACCAGAATGCTAGTGAACACTTTCAGGTCCGTGTTCAGTAGCGAAATAGGACGGTAGGATCCACAGGCAGTCCGGTCCTTGCCCGGTTTCGGAATCACGGAGATCGTGGCCTGGAGAAATTCGGGGGGAATGGCGCCCGGCTCCGAGAAAGTGTTGAAAAGGCGGGTCAACAGAGGCGCCAGCTCCAGACAGAAGGTCTTATAAAAAAGAGGGATGAAGCCATCCGGGCCCGGGGCCTTGCCCGGCTTAAGTCGGGAAATCGCCGTGACCACCTCCTCGATACGGATCTCCCGCTCCAGATACTGGGCCTGATCCAACGTCAACGACGGGAGTGGCACTGACTCCAGATAGTCCTCCTCCGCCCGGGTGGAGGGGGCCTCGCCAGTGTAGAGGTCAGCGTAAAGACTACGGAAAACATCCGCAATTTGCTCGTCATCCGTGACTGAACCTCCGGCAGGGGTGACCAGCTCCTTCACCCGGTGCTGTTGGTGTTGCACCCTAAGCTTGTTGGCCAAGAGCCGTCCACATCTGTCGCCACCCGTGTAGTACTTGTGCTTCAGACGGAGCACCGCGTACTCGGCCCGGTCCATATCAAGGGCAGACAAGAGTTTCCTGGCAGCTTTCAGTTGTCTCCAGACTCTGGGGGCTCCCGTTCTAAGATGGACCTGCTCCAGCTCACGCACCTGCCGGGTCAGCTCAGCCCTCTTGAGCTGGCGATCCTTGTTCTCCGCCGAGGAGATAGCGATAAATTCGCCCCGGAGCACAGCCTTCAGGGCGGCCCACTGCGTCGCACGGGAGGTGTCATCATTATCATGTATGCGCTGGAAGTCCGCAATGGCCGTGCGGATCTGTTGCACCGTCGCTCGTCTGTGCAGCAATGTGTCCCGGAGTCGCCAGACCCCTCTCGGACGAGCCGCCGGGGGTAAATTGAAGGTACCCTCCACCGGCGCATGGTCAGAGAGAGAGAGGACCCCCATGTCGGCATTCGAGGCCATAGCGAGCATCGGGCCAGTCACAAGGAGATGGTCCAGTCGCGCGTAGGACTTGTGCGCGTGTGAGAAATAAGAGTACGCGCGGGTCGCAGGGTGAAGGCGGCGCCACATGTCATGCATGTCCAGCTCCTCAAGTCGGGTGCGAACCAAGCCCGAAAGCTCTCCCAACTGGTGGCGCCGTTGCACAGACCTGTCCAGAGCCACGTCGAAGACCAGATTCAAATCTCCCCCAACACCATGTGCCTATCAGAGGTGGACGCCACGTCTTCCAGCGCCCTGTGCAAAAACTGATCTTGATGGTCATTAGGGCCATAGATAGAGCCTACAGTCATCACCGTGCTCCCCACCCTAATCCTATACGCTAAGAGTCTCCCTTTTTGCTCCGCCACCTTTTGTAAGATCTCCCCCCTGAACCCCTTGGAGAACAGAAGTGCCACCCCTGCCGTTTTAGAAGCACTGGAGAAGAAAAGCTGCGTGGGGAACTTGGGGGTACGCAGTCTGGGACAATCCCTGGCCAACAAATGGGTCTCCTGCAGTAGGCAGACGTCAGCCTGAGAGTTCTCTAACAGAGACAATACTGCCCTCCTCTTAACCGGGTTATTCAGCCCTTTCACATTCAAAGTAACCACTTTAAGAGCCATCAGGGAGGGGAACCCTTGACACGCACATGATGGTGGGCAAAGCCCAGCAGGCAAACATAGAGGCCACCTCACGAAACCTCAGCGCACAACAGACGCAAACATCCCTTCGGCACGGTACAGTCCCCAAACCCCAAAACCCCCAAATTAGGTGGACCCCCCCCCTTCCTTTGGAACTTCACACACCCAACCCCACACTGCTCCCAACTCCCCGTCCCCCTGCAAAGCCCCAAACTCAAAACACCCCCCTGCAATTCCCATTCCCATTCCCCGCTCCTCAAGTCATTCAAAGAAGTCATTGTCCCAGTCCGGTCCTTATCGGACAAGGCCGTGGAACGTCAATCTAGTGGACGTCCAGCCACCACCACTTGCACTCGCCTTCCCTTCCCTCCCACCCCCAGAACCCCCGCACCTGCGATAATGAAAGGCTAGTGTAGACTCCCCCCGGAGTAAGTTCAGGCCGTCAAGGCCACCTCGCCATTCGCTGTTGCTCTGGAGGCCTCCTGGATGGCGGCCGACATGTCCGCCCGAATCGTGGGCGAGTCAGGCCGCTCCGGTGGCGGGGAGCGCCTCTCCCCAGCCTGCTGCCATCCATCTCGGGTGCTTCGCCTGCGTCGCGGCGCCGGGGTGTCTGCATCCGATGCCGTGATGCCCAATACTGCACAGACATCCTGGAGAGACCGGAGTTGGTGCAAAGTTCCGTTCCAACGGAAGATCAGGCGGAAGGGGTGCCCCCAAGAGTACTGCGTTCCATGCTCCCGGAGAAAGTCCGTAGCGATTTTAAAAGATTTTCTCTTCTTCAGTGTGACCGTAGATAAGTCCTGATAGAGGGCCACCGGGTGGTCTCTGAAGCGGAAAGGCTGCTGCCGCCGCGCCTCGCGGAGGATCCGCTCCTTCAGGGGGAAGTCCGGTAGGAAAGCCAAAATGTCCGGGGGGGGCGCCATAGCTCTGCGAGGGCGGCCCACTCGGTGCGCCCTGTCAATGCGGACCTGAAAATCCTCAGACTCCCCCAAAAATGCACGGAAGAAGGCCTCTAGGAAGGCGGTCACGTCTTCACCCTCCTCGCCGGACGGAACGCCCCGGACCCTGATGTTGTTTCGCCTGGACCGGTTTTCGAGGTCTTCGGCGTGGGCCTGCAGCTCAATCTGCTGCTCCTGCAGCCGCAGGACCTCCTGCTGCAGGTGGGTGATCTCCTCATCCCTGGAATGACCAGCTTCCTCCACAGTGTTGACTCGCTCCCCCAGGTAGTCCACTTCTCTCCGTACCTCACGGACCTCCCCGGCCACCTCCTGCTTCAAAGTCTGAAAATCCTCCCGTAAGGAGCTGAATAGCAACTCCAGGAACGATCGCGTCACCGGTGGCTCCCCGCCTTCAGCGCCTCTAGCAGGGGCCGGGGAGTTCGGGGCGGCCTGGCTACCTCCGCTGCGTAGGGCACCGCGTCCCAACATGTCTGGCAAAGTCCGATCCCCTCTCCTTTGCCCTCTGGCATTCGACATCCTGGCGGTGGCCGCAGCTCAGCGAGGAGGCCACTCAGGTCAGAATAACTATTCACCAGCCAGGGAGCACCGCCACACAGAGGCTACGAGCAAGGCCGGGTGGCCGGTCCGAGGTTCCTAAAATGGCCGCCCGCAACAGTCAATGGGCCAACGCCCAAGGAATGAGGCCTACCTCCACCGCAAGTCCAGTGGCGATAAACACAGCCGGAGGGCAGGCTCGTGGGGCGAAAGCAGCCGGGGCCAGCTTGTCTGGATGATGAAATGCTCCGGAGGCGCGACTCCACTCCGCCACGACCAGGGTTGGGCCGGAGCGGCCGCGCGAGGCGAGTGTTCTCAAGCCCCGGACTTGCGTAGTAGTCGGAGGCCGGCTCCGCTTCAGTCGCCCTCCTCCGTTCGGCTCCGCTCCGCCGGCGAAGTCCTCCTCAGCACCCACTCGAACGCCACAGTGCAGGCACTTCGGCAGGCCACTCACAGTCGGCCGGTCACACCGCCGAGGCCCAATGCTTGAAGGTCTCGCGGCCTCCGGGCTGCGCACAAGCCGACCAGCGGCTCCGCCCCAGGCTATCTCGATCGGAATCGCACCTCCGGCGGGGCACCCAAGGCTCAACGACTGCTCCACACCACCACGGGGGTCACCAGGCTCAGTCACCGCCCGATCCGGGGGGGGAATCAGCGGCTGCGAGCGGTGCAGGGTTTCAAGGGTCCGGGAGCTCTCGGCAAGTGCGACCTCTCAGCCCGCCATCTTGGCCACGCCCTCCCAACACACTTTTTGAAGATATGTTTGAAAGCCTTTTGCGGCACTCAACGAATGAAGCATCTGGAGACAGGCCCAGTGATGCTTCAAAGTTCGAGAATATTCCAGACTCTACATCCTAAATACTGGTTGCTTCACCTTCCCTCTTCTGCTTCCATCCGATTCATCACCACTCCATCCCATTGATGTCTTTTGAGGTGTGATGAGCAGCTTTCTCTGCTGCAAGGCACTAAAAAATGTACATCTGTGGATTCATGGCCAATTTGGAGATATTTGTCTCGTGGATCTAGTGCTAGTGAAAGTTTATATTTTGCGTTAAGGTGCTTGGTTGGGAAATTCTATACTTAGGAAATGAAAAATCAAAAAACCGACAATGTGCTATGTAGAGCTGGTACAGCATGAAGTGTGTCTTGTCCCAACAGACTGCTCCGTTCCAGGACAGACTCTTAGCGTAAGTAAGACTTTTCAAGAGGTAGAGTTCATTTACAGGGCCTTAAAATTGGACCTCTGAGTGGACGTGAGAGATGTTGGGTAGCATGTGCTGCTGGAATGCAATAAGAGAACTGGTGCTACTTGTTGGCAGTGTTCCCCTCCCCCTTTGAATGTAAACTTCTTCTGGGAGTCTTTTGGTTAACGATGCATGGGGTACTCCGAACTGATTTTGAATCGTACTTTACCTGTTATGCTCCAAGCAGCATTTCAATCACCCAAAAGACTATTTGTTACTTTCTGCTGAATAGAGACAGGCACTCCAAAACACATGTCCAGAAATGCAACCACTGGCTGCGCCAACACGTATGGCAAGTATTCTTGTGAGTAAAATTCAAAAACACTGTGAGCTATATCTACCACAATCCACTGGGAGAACCGGTGCTGACTAGCTAGAAGTGGGCTCCTTCCTCTTTTAAAAGTAATAAGGCTGCCAGCTGAACCTGGCTGAACAAAGGCACTTAAATATTGTCACCAACAATGGCAACAGAAATTAATTCCCTTTCAGACACTTTCATTCTTAATCATCATTAACCAGAAAGCTAAGCAATAATATTTATGTCCATTATATTTAAAAAAGCATCACCTAAGTGCTGGTTGATCGAAATTTCTGTGATGGCATCATGCAAGATGCTAATATACAAACTGAACACCATTTGTAGGTTTCCTATAGGTGGAGTCAGTTTAAGATAGTCTACAAGACCACTCATCCTACAGCTGTCCATCCATCCCATGATAATTCACTCAGCAATTCTTTGAATTTGGCCACAAAGGTTACTGGGGGCCCAGTTATTGGTTGCAGAGGTAAATCAGCAAAACATTGACTACTTCTTGATGTTCAGCGCTTTGAGCCTTGTTAGGCTCACTTGTATATGGTTACCTCCTTACACTTATACTCTCTTTGGCTGTTCTCCTGCTTTTGTATATTAATACATTTGCTTTTCTGGTTGTACTGCACTTTGGTTTCCAAAAGGATTGTTTTTATATGTTCAATTTTCCTGATGTACAGCACGTTGGTTCCCGAAATGGTCTCTTGTATATTCTTATCTGTTTGCCACCATTTTGTACACACTCTGATACCCGAAAGGGTCATGTTCGCACTATATAAAGCTCAATAGATACATTCAGGGAACCACTCTCAATATCAGGACCAAACATGTATAGAACCAATAAGAGGGTGTGTATATGAAAAATATATTTCTCAATCTACACACAGGGTATTACAAGCTGGTCAACATGGGTTTTGGAAGACATAATAAAAAGAGTAGGAAATTAATTATCAGAAATCTTTTAGTGAATGACAAATCTACCCATTAAGAAATGTGCTTAAAGAATCAAAAGAAGACATCAATATATATATATATATATATATATATATATATATATATATATATATATATATATATATATATATATATATATATATATATATATATATATATATATATATATATATATATATATATATATATATATATATATATATATATATATATATGGCTTGGATACTACCACAGCTTGTTAGCCTATTTTTCAAAAAGGAAAGCTTTGGCAGTAGGTGAAAGGGGAAAAATAAATCTGGTCAGAAACAAATGAGCAGAAACTCAAAAAGAAACATTGTAGGATAAGTAAGTGCTGTGAAAGAAAAATTAAATGTGCTATAGTCACCTGTTGATAGTGCAAGATAGGGACAGTCACCTTTTAGAACAGTTAGTGGATAATACCACTCCAAGTAATTGGCTAAATACATCTTCAGGCCTCTCTGATGGCAAGTGCATGCCATAAGTATGATAATTCAGGGAAAGAGCATGTCAAGGTTTGAGTTAAATCCAAACATAAAAGGTTTCCTACCACCTACAGCATCCTCTCTATCAAGAAAAAATATATTAATTCTCAGCAATTTGTGATATTTTTTCTTAATTTCTATTGAGTTATATTTTATTATACAACACAATAGAGCAATCTGTGCACCACCACATCAAAAATACAACAAATTACATGCATTGGCTGTGTCCAAAGTTTGTTCTTCAAGTCCTCTTTTGTATTTAATGAACATATCATGCAACATGTAGGGTAGACCAGCCATTGCGTTTCATCCAATACAATGGACTTCTTCAGGGCTGTATAATAACAGATATAAATACATTTAAAAACATTAAAAACCATTACTTGCAATGTGACTAACAAACATTTAAGTTATGACAATGCTAACAGAACAAGTATTCATTATGTCACAAATACTTCCAAGCAATATTTTCCCATGTGATAAGAACATGAACAACCAACCAAGACAACACAAAAAATCCACAGAAACCAAAATCCACATTTACATACATAACTATAATTTTTAGGACGCCAACCACTCCTTTTTTCATACGATGTTTTTAAGAAGAACCAAAGGGAGAGAGAAGCATCGCAACCATGTGAACATCACTCAGAAACCGTAATTTTTGCAAGAGGTAAGACCAAAGTGAGTATTAAGTAATAATAATGGTGAGAAAATGGAAAATGAAAAGAAAAAAAAAGACAATATTTTAGAAAAATTAAGAGTAAGATATCTGTTGCATTCCCGTAGTTGGAAAAGAAAGAAAATACACAATAAGAAAGGTATTAGAAAGTCATCCTTTTGCCCTGCTCACCCCCATCCTTTGCTGTTTGATACTGGCTTAACGAACAAGAGGGTTTTGCTTGGGACAATCTATTGGGGCTCAGCGAGAATTACACCAGGAAGTAAGATGCCTGGAAGATAAACTTAATGGGTTGGACAATGCTCAGAGGCAGGACGCTACACAACATAGGCTCTTGTAAGAAATACAAGCATTATTTATGAAGCTCTCAAAAAACAGAGGTGCTATGACTATAAGGGATGCCTTACTAAGGTGCAGGATGGGGGTAAGCCTGGCCACTTGTTAGCATGGTTGATTAAACAGGAAACTTGGGGCTCTCTGATCACCCATGTAAGAACAGAAATGAACCAATGTGTTTATGACCCAAAAGCTTTTAATACTCTGTATTGTGGCTATTACGCATCATTAAATAAAGCACCCTTTCGGGTTTCACAAGACAAACGTAGAACTTTCCTGTCCCTGTTAGCAATTGGCTGTTTCACCAACAAGCGGTGGCAGACCTATATGTCCATATCAACTCCCACAAAATCCGGGTGGCAATTGTGAACATGGCCACGGGCAAAACCCCAGCCCCGGTAGTCTCCCAGCAGAATTCGATTCGGTGCACACTTCAAAATTAGCCCCTCATCTGGTGACTATATATGCAGAATCGTTGCGACTGGGGCATTTTCCTGCATTTGTTAGGGATGCACTGGTAATTCTTTTTCACCTTCTTTCCATGCTCAACATGGATGTCAAAATCCTGAGTAGGATATTAGCCCTATGCCTTGGTCCACAAATGTCCATGCTAATCCACACAGATCAAAATGGCTTCATCCCAATGAGAAACACTTCGTATAACTTGCGTTGACTGTACTCTGTACTACACCACCCCAAAGTGCGGCTTCTTCCCAGAGCGGCCAATAGACCTAGAGAAGGCCTTTGATACAGTTTGATGGGACTTCCTATTCAAAACTATGAGTCACATGGATCTCGGTGAGGATTGAGTAAAATGGGTGTGGTTACTTCATGAGCACCCTCCTGCCTGGGCCGACAGGAAACGTAGCCTCTACACATTATCGTATCTTTCGTGGGACACGTCAGGGATGCCCATTATCACTCCTCCTATTTGCGCATGCGATAGAGCCGTTGGTAGCACTTCCAATTGTTAACACTGTAGCAAAGTACCAGCACATGGAATGGAGCACCTATCAAGAACAATAGCTAATGCCTGTTTTACCTCATTAGCTATCCCTCTTGTACAAGAGGGGAGGTAATCAAAGCTATAGGTACATAGAGGAAGCAAAGCAAGGCAGCTCTTTAAACACTCTTACCATGTTGAAACTAAAATAGGTCTTCATTTCGATAAGTGCAGCACATCACTGGAAATCGAAGGTCTATTCCCTAGTTGCTTGCTAAAATAAAATAAAGATCTTTTGCCTGCTTCCTCCACTCTGCCCCAGGAAAAATCTGCCAACTCAACTGAGCTCATTCAAGTGTGGCTGTATGTTACAAAAGAAAACTGATTTGGTTAAAATAGATGTGGTGTTCTAAAAATAAGGCACACATCCATTGTCATTTGATGAAAAAACAAAACTTTTCACGAACAGACAATTGGAGAACAAGCATTGCCAAAGCCAATATTTCTCGTATATGAGAGAGCTATGAACTTTGCCAATGTCTTTTAGCCATGTTATAAAGAAGCGTGGCGGCCGCTCAGCGTTGCTAAAAATTAGTGGCATGATGTAGAGCGGCGCAGAGTGGTATGAAGTACATTAGAGTGTGTAGAGTGGCACAGAATAAAGTGACCAGAGTTGAGTGGTATAAGCAGAGTGAAATGACCTAGAGGGAGGAGGAATAGAGGGTCGTAAATTAGAGTAGTATGCAGTACAATGGTGTGTAGAGGCATAAAGTAGTGTGGAGTGGCTTATAGTAGACTGAAACTGAGTAGAGTGGCACAGGATGGATTGGCATGGAGCAGAGTGGCATGGAGTAGATTGGCATAGAGTAGAGTAGGGTAGAGTGGCATAAAGTAGAGTGGCATAGAGTAGAGAGAGACGCGGAATGTTGCAGAGTGGAGTAGAGTGGTGTTGAGTAGAATAGATTGCCACAGAGTGGAGTGGCGTAGAGTGGAGAGGTGTAGAGTTGAATAGAGTTGCGTAGAATGCCATACAGTACAGTGGCATGGAGTGGCGTAGAGCAGAGTAGAGTAGTGCAGTATTACCACTTTCACACAGCATCACATTTCCAAAATATAATAAATGGGTATCCAACAACAAAAAGCACAAACAAGAAGAAGGAACGGGCGGTAACAAGGTTAATTACACTTAATTGGACTAGGTGCAAAATTGGGAAGCAGTGTTATGATCACTCCAGGACATATTTTTCAGTCAAATCTAAATGAGCCACAGAGTTCCCTTTGAGATACCGTAACTGATGAAAAATGGCTGTGATTAACACACAAACATAATTACATATGTAAATAATGGTTTGAATGGAAATTTTCTTCATATTTACTGTCAGATGACAAAAAAAACTTCAGAACTGCATAATGATTTTGCTGCTTACCTTCAAGGATTTATAAGCTTATTTGGAAGTAATCAAATATTCAAGGCACCGCAGCCAAGGCAATTCAGAACAAATATCTACAGATCTCAATCAGGAATAAAGCATTACTGGCCTACATTAGAAACAATGGTACTTGGCTTCTGTTCAGCTAGCATCAAAGAAAAAAAGCATTGACAATGCCAATAACACTGGCAATTGTTGTTTATTCTTTTCGTGGCTGTTGTAAAACTTTATTGCTTTGGAATAGGCCAGGCCCTCGTCAATCTAAAAAAAGAAAAAAATTGCTACAGGCAAAAACAGGTTTTTATTTAAAAAACGTACATACCTTAGTACTTCCTGGCAGTGAAGGGAACTATTTAAAAAGTCAATCAGAATGGCATTGGCTGCAAACCTCTTGCAAGAAAGAAAGAAAAAGAAACAAACAAAGAAAGAAAAAAGAAAAAAGAGACAAGACAGAGAGAGAAGAAGAAGGAAAGAATGAGAAGGAAAGCCGGGTTTGGTGGCGAAGTGGACAAATGCATCCACATCAGGGGCCTGTGTTCGACCTCATGGTCACAGGTTCTAATCCCGGCGGGACCACTCAGCCTTTCATTCATTTAAGGTCGATAAAATGAGTACAGTTGAGTTGGGTAACAATATACATCTGTTATTCAGCGCCTCGAGACCTTCGGGTGATACGTGCGCTATACAAAAGTACATGTTATGTAAAGTAAAAAGGCATGAGATGGGAAGATGGAAAGCAAGAAAGAAAGAAAGAGGGAAGGGGGGGAAGAAAAAAGAGATAAAGAGAAAACAGGAAAGAGCGAAAGAAAAAGGAGAGAAAGGAGAAGGAAAGGAAGACAGAATGAAAGATAGAAGGAAAGAAAAAGAGAAGGAAAAAGGCAAGAGGGAAAATGAAGGAAAGAAATCTGGATTAAGAGAAAAGGTAAGAGAGAAAGAGAAAAGTAAAGAGAGAAAGAAAGAAGGCAAAAATGAAAGAAGGCAAGAAGGAAAAAATGGAACAAGAAAAAGGAAGAAAGAAAAAAAGAAAGATATGAGGAGAGAAAATAAATGTAAAAGAGGATAACTTATTACTGAACACTTGTAAATGGACGAAATCTATTATGCTGTGAAATAGCAGCAGTGAGAAAAGTCAAACACTCCAAAAGGAATTTACAACAGCTGTGGCAGGAGATGGGATCTGATAAAGAGGGAATGTGGTTCAAAGGCGCTATTCTAGCTCATCAAGCTCTAAACATGAAGACAACACTAAAGTAATAATAAATTAAAAAATATTTGCACTGGTACTGAAGAGAACTAGTGTAGGAAAGTAGGATGTGCTTCTTATGGTTACCCCCCACTTTTTGCTTGATATTGCACTGTTTTTGACTAATCTGACTGGGATCCTGCTAATCACGACCCTAGTCTATCTGCTTTCTCCTTGAAATTGTCATGTACGTACATTGGTACACTCCAGATTGGATACTGGGGTACCATTATAAATCCCTAGTATATGGTACCCCAGAGGCCTCCCATGGGCTGAAGCATGTATTATACCACCCATGAGAGGCCATGCAAAATGGAACTAAAGGTCTGCTACTGCAACCTGTGTAAGCTGGTGCTTGCACCACTTGCTTTAGATATAGATATAGGTTCAATATATCTATTGGACCTATAGCAGGCCTTAAAAATCCTGAAGGCAGGGTGCTGTGTTCTAGGTGAGAGTGTGCCCCTCCATGAGCAGAGCCTCTCTGCAGCCTTCGGAAACCATTTTCCTGGGTTGTCTGTGACTCAGCCGGACATATAGGTAGAGGTGCATTATAAACTTGTGGTAAATGCTATTTCGAAAACGGCTGGATATATACATATCATGTTTGGTATCAAACACCTTGGAATCATACCTCCACACCTGTAACCGGTGTGGAAGGTATGACTCCACCCTTTTGAAGCAAGCTTCAAGGGGCAACTGGTCTATCCGGTGCCAGCCTTCTTGACCCGGACAGCATAAAATGGATGCTGCTGACCAGAAACATATTTCTGCCCTCCTGCTGCTAGCCAAGCTCGAGCATAGGAAGGCAGCACAATAGGTATCCTGTCACAGGGAGGTGTGACCAACCTCCCAGAAAGGATTCAATGTATTGGGGCTAGGTGGATGCAATCTGAGAGTGCCTGAAAGACTGCTCCTGGGACACATTTGGTGTCCCTGTGCTTAGTCCAGCTCAAACCAGTTCTGGGAGGCATTGGTTCCTGCTCTGGCATGAAACTGGACAACGGACTTGGGAGTAACCTCCCCCTGTCTTGCCCCTCCCATACGAGGGTACCCTGAATCTGTCCAAGCCTCTCCCGTGGGTGCAAAAGAGCTTACCTGGCTGTGGGATTTTAGATTTTACGTTGACAAGATTCTACAAGAAGAAACCACTGACCTTCGACCATCTGGTCACTCTGGACTTCGCTGGACTTTAACTGGGCCTAACTTTATCCCCCTCTCCATCCGAAGCTTTGTCTGTCCCCATACAGGCTCTGGGCAGGACCTGTGGTGCACTAAGGACAACTGAAGAATCTCCCTTGAGGTGAAGGAGTCACTCCCCTGCATTTGCAGGCACCTCAATGCATCTGACTGGTCTGCTGCTCCTGAGCTCCTGCAGACTCTGGAGATTTCAGCAACACAGGAGGTGGGTTACAAAGGTCTCTGAGGTTAATCTGCCCTTTCAGCAAGTTTCAGGCCAGTATCCTTCGAGGGGACTGCATAACCCAAACTCCTGTGCACCGCGTCCATTTGCAGTTTCATATGCTTGTTGGCAATTCCCAAGCTTTTGTTGGGATTTCCTGGTTGCTCCAGATGTGCCCTGACTCCCTTTGCTTGGTGAGTCCCCTGGACCTTGCTGGTCCACACCGTAACCTGCTTGACCTTCCTGCATGGGTTGCTTTTGCCAAGGCTTATTGGTGTCCAGCCAGACACCGACCTCTCAGCTCTCGACATCCTTCATGGGACAGCTCGCATCTGGCTCCTGGTCATCGCCTCCTGGTCCTCGTGGCTGCAGAGTCAAGCATCCCTTCTTCGCACCAGAAGCACCGGACATCGGTGGGCATTCGTCTTCCGAGCCCCTGGTCACTCTGAAGTGACCTAGACTCTGTCCCCTCTGCTTTTAGGTTTCTCCCTTCCAGAATTCAGGCTTGGATTCCACCAGACCCTTTTCACCTTCACAGCAGCAGTACTTCTTAACAGCCATCCATTGAGAACGACAGCTGTTTCCGACACCATTCCAGACATATGCACCTGGCTCCTCTGGGATAGGTAACTCTGGTACCACGGTATCCAAGGGTGGGGTGCCTATCCAACCTCTTAAGTTCCAAAGGGTTTGCTCAAAGTCCTCCTAGAAGGGTCCTTAAACTGTAAAATAGCAGAATGTATGAGGTTATAACGCACACATTTATAATGCATGCCTTTACAAAACATTTTTTACATCGCAATATCCTTTACAATGCTTACATTTTCTTTGCATACCACTACAACAAATTATTTTGAACTACACTTACAACGCATTCCATTACATTGCATTACACCTTTACAATGCATACCATTACAATGCATACCATTACATTGCATTTAAGGTAAGTGTTGGATAGTGTAGGGGTAAAAATTACTATTCTAACTCCAGGTGGTGCAACAGTAGGGTAGGTGTTGTATAGTGTAGGGGTGAAAGTTACTATTCTAACTCCAGGGGGTGTAACAGTAGGGTAAGTGTTGGATAATGTAGGGGTAACAATGACTATTCTAACTCCAGGGGGTGCAAGAGTAGGGTAAGTGTTAAATAGTATAGGGGTACTATGCGATGTAATGGTATGCGTTGTAATGACATGCAATGTAATGCCTGCATTGTAGTGACATGCAATATAGTGCCATGCATTGTAGTAACAAGCAATGTAGTGGATGCGTTGTAGTGACATACGTTGTAAAGGATGTTGCAATGTAATGACTTTGTTGTAAATGTAGTGCGTTGTAATGGTTGCGTTGTAAAGGTTGTTTCCCAAAATAGCAACCGCGGCTTCCCCATAGAATGGTTGTGTTAGCACACTGCACCCTTCCTCTGTGGGGCCCGCATCTACTCAACTTGGGTGGTTCCTTGGGGTCCCAGCGATTCTACATGCTCGAGACCTTGTCTTGAGCCGAGTCGTGGTTGTTATTCCACTATTTTAGTATATGGTTTGGTCTCTCCCTGGAGCTCACTGTGTATTGTGCTACCTACAACTGTTCTATTGATCTTGTATTGTGTGCTTTGTGTTCTATCCTCGTGTAGAGGATAGTAGAGAGTGTTATATTAATACATATATATATTTTTATATAACTACTGTGTGGTTCTCCTTTCATTTGATTAATTAAAGAGGTGATATTCCGGTAAAAAAAAGCTGTTTTACATTCCTTCAAGATTAAGCCTGAAGACTGCTCTCCACAGCTACCACCAGGATAACTTTCTATAGCTTATCTTTGACCTCATACACCATAAGGGTCGTTTGGACTGGTGCAAAGTGCCCACTTTAATTAGTGGCCATCATATACCACCAGGCACACTTCTCACAACCAGCTTGTGTGTGGGTGTGATCCTTGCGATAGATCAAAATGCAATCACTCAAAGTGAAGTTAGCCAGTGTTTTCATTAGGCTGACCCACCACCCAATCTTGCATGCTGTGGTGGACGGAAGCAAACATATGAATAACACAACAAAAGACCAATGGATGAAGAGAGGTGGCTTAATTTCCCTGGATATAAGTATATAAGAAAATAAAGAAAAGACAGTTAAAAATGAGATCCAGCTATTGTTATACATTTGGCAACATTCTATGACCAAAAAGAGGCAGGTTGTTTTAAGTTTAAAACATTCTCATGAGTGTAATGAGGCCATCACAGTGCATTGCATCATATGGTCTTTGACTAGACCAAAAGATCACAGGAAATAACATCCGACCCAGATCAGATTAGGAGAAATAACTGTGTGCTAAAGATCATGAAAAACAGGCAACAAGGTGGAGAAAGGGTGGAGGGAGAGCAACATAAAGAAGGGGTTGGTGAAAGGAGAAAGAAGAACCATGCACAAGAGGGAGTAAGGGGAGAAGAAATGGTACCTCAACCACAGTGAGAACAGTGAACGGGCACAAATTAAGTAGACTCAATCTGTGCTTGGTCCATGCTCCACAGAAAGGAAAGGAAGCGTGCTTGGCCTGGGCTGTCCAATTAGGAGGCACCAAAGAAGAGTGACAAATAAGCCTAACATTTGTAAGAAATGGACGGGCTACAAGCCCTTTGTATTATACAAAAGCCTTGCAAGTGAGAGCACTTGTTCTGTTGTAGGCTTGAACTAAAAATGACTGCTTTTGTGGTCATGTGTAAATGATGGCCTCAGAGTGGTAATGTTAAATATTGTCCTCTTTATTTTCTTTCTCTTTATCTCCGTCTCTTTATAAATCCCTTCTTGTCCTTCGCCTTCTCCCCTTCTCCCTCTCTCTGTTGTACAACACAGAAGTACCAGGCTCTTTTTTGATGATTGTTATGACAGGGCGGTGTACATGTCAGGTCTATGCCCACACCTCAGTGCACTGAATAATAGAGCCACCACTTGTACAACTGTTGTTTAATTGACAGCCCTACAAATTTATAACATTGAAAATAACTGAAAATGCTATCATCTGCTTAGAGGCAGTCTTTTTACTGACATTCAAATGAAGAAACATCAAGCGCCCCCTTCTGGTCATAAACGGATCTCAGCAGTTAGAACTCAATCTGCTTGGTTAGTTCACTGATTGATGGCTTGATGAGCAATCCTTTCTGCTCAGTTAGTACCAACTGTCCCTCTTGAATATTGCATTGAGACGTAGAGTAATGCTCAATATTTTCATCCATTAATTATGTGGATTCTGTTTGGAGAAATCTATTAAACATGCAACAGTGACATTCTATGTTTGACCATTCAGTCAGTGGCATCTCTGTAGGAAACTTATCGTTAAATTAACTGGAAGTGTTTTCACCTCTCACTTTCTCTCATATACTTTCCTTCTCTTTCTTTCTCACATCCTGTGTTACTCTCTCTATTTTACTCTCTCCCCTCCTCTTTCTCTGATTCCTCCCACCCTTCATTTATATGTCTCCATCTCTTTAAAGGACCTTCTCGCCCTTATTTTCTATCTCTTCCCTTCTCTTTCTCTTGGTCTACTGTCTCCTTTCACTTTCTTACTTTTTCTTGCATTCTCTCTCTCCCGCTAATTTTCTGTTTCTCTCTCATTTTAATCTGCTCTCAAAGTGTATTATGGGTTGTGTCATGTTTCTATGGTTGTTCGTTTCCTGGTGGATCTCTAAAACCATCTGAATTATATTATTCATTTATCGAGTGAACCTCACAGACTGAAATGTCTGCCCAGTTCCCTCGTGTTGTGTGTATGTCATTGCACCAGTCTTACTTGTACATGAAAAACACTTTAATATTGGAAAATTGGTAGGAACAACAAAATTAAATCCCCAAAGGGCATGTAACAAAAAAATGCATGCCCTAACCAAATGCGTCATGCGTGACATAGGTTCTCCGGGCAGAACTAGTGCAGTGCACCGAAGACTGTGGTGTGCAATCAATTCATTTGAAAAATGTAGAGCCCAGCCTCTTTTTGTTCTGCTTTTTACAAATTAAGCACTTGCCACCAGGTGTGTGGTTGTGCATGCTTTATGTATCCCATGTATTGATATGCAGCTGCTGTGTTGATATGCCCACTGCTCTGGGGTGTACACTTCTTAGAACTTCCTGCCCCAAGAGGAAATATAACTATTGTACCCACTTTAGAGAAATAGAGAACTGGCAGGTTTTAGGAATACGACAACCTTTCAAGTGGAATGCTCATCCGCTGGGAATATTGTAAAAAACAAAGCTTCCCCCCCACCCACCAACTCCCCCCCCCCCCCAAATACCCCATCCCCGGATCCTCAGGACAGTAGACACACGCAATAATTGGTAATTTACAATGTACGGTTATTTATTATTTGTCTACAAATCATACGTATCAAAATAATGATAATTAGTATGAAAATGTCAGTATTGCTGAAAAAACAAAACAAGTAATGAGAAGGACAAACTAAAGCAATTGTTCCCCTAACCTATTCATCACACACTTCTACTCTATTACTCTAATCTACCTAATTGGCCGACTATTAGTTTACTCATTCTAATTTGAATAAATGCGCCGACCCTTACAGTTACTCAGCTGGGTTTCGTTACATTAGCTCAAGTTCTATCTTGATAAGCCATGCTTCCTCCTCTGCACGCCTTACATAGATGTTGGGCCCGCAGCCATATTTCAGACTTTCAGGATCCCCTCTCAGCACACAGTCAGTCCTCATGTGTGCCCCTCCTCCCTAGTTCCAACACCCACTCATACCTTTGTCTACAATGTATCTCTATGGAGACAGGAGGGGGCGCGCCTGCCCAGCTCATGCGTTGCTACTTATGGACACTGACTCGTTTTGCTGGAGCAGATGGAAGGCAAGCACATGTAACCTTTTCACTTTCTTCCAAGTCATATCCAGCAAGGCAAGGTGGTAATTCAGCTTCACACGTAGCTCACGTAGCTCTGCATACTTCAGAGGGCAGAAAGTTCCCAGATCTCTGCTTTATTAACATGACTACGGTAAATAGAATTTTAAAGAAAATATGACGATCGGTCACACATTTATTAGCATTAACATTCAAGCAGTTCGTTTGCTTTCTAAGGCACACTCGTTAGAACTACAACACTTGCTGTGGCATACAAGAAGGCCGGACTTATAAGTAACAAGTATGTATTAGCAGCACTGCTACTCACTGTTCAATCTTACCGGGCTGAGAAGTGGGCTGCCTGGATAACGTTGGACTTCTTTCCTGCTGCTGGATCACGGTCGCGGCACCCGGTTGTGCTGCCTGATCCGCCCATACCGGCCATACCGCTGCGGGACTGCGAGGCCGTTCTGAACACACCTGCAGCCTCTTCCCGCAGCGGCTACGCCCACCTGCCTGGAAGGTATAAAATACAGTCAACCCATACCGCGCAGCGGGACGCGCGCGGGGCTAAGCTCGGGCAAAGGGCGGGCCCTCTGAGGCCCTCAGAGACCGAGAGAGGCCGGGCAGGGCCTATCCTTTTCGATTTATTGTTTCTTCCTGTATTGTGTTCTTGATGGCTCAAAGTCCGGGACAAATGTTGCTTGAGAAGGTTGGGTGTACTATCAATGGCCCTCTTGATAATTACTTTACAAAGGCTAGCGTGGACCAAGATAAGGAGAAAACTTTGGCCGCTCGTAGGGCAGAGCGTCGTCGCTCTGTCGAATGTATTAAGAGCAAAGCTTCTGTTGTTTCTCCACCCAAAGACCTTTCGCTTACTCTTGGAGGCACCTCTTCCAATGAAGATCCTTTATGTTTGGAAAGCTTTCCATTGTTGTTACGTGACTGCACCCCAACACCCATGGGCCACTCTGTTCAATCTGCAATACACATTTCACTCCCTGGACCAGTATTGCCTGATGCTGACTTGCCTACCCGGCCTTTGGGCCGGTATAAGCAAGTTTCAAGCAAGCAGAGGAAACCTGTGCAGGTTAAGATTCATGGCCCACCGCCTGCAAAAAAAAGGCGGAAGGGAGGGGCTCTGCTAAAGCCAAAGGTTAGCCATTTGGATTTTGGTAAATCTTCTAAAACAACTATCAATTTTGTTAAGAACCCCGTTGTTGAACAATCCAACAAGTCAATCCCGGATACCCTGCTATCTTTGCCACTTGCTGATCAACCAGTGAATAATATTGTTTCAACGGATATATCGGATGACCCATTCAAAACGGATGTCCCCACAGTAGCTTAATTAGACAATATGGAACACCTAATTAGGTCCTTCATCCTACCTAATATTGAGAGGCTGCGGAGGGTGGAGAAAAAACTTGAAGCGATAGAAGCGGCAGTTATTAATCATCATGGTCCATCTAAGGTTGGGGCGAGTGGGGTTCCCGTACAATTAGCTATGGTGCCTACGTGCACTCTTGGTGTTTCAAATGGTATTGATCAACCGTCCAAAGCAACTGTTTCTAAGCGCCAAAAGGCTCCATCTCCTAAACAGTCTATTACTGCAGCTCCTACAACAGTAACCGTAGTGGCGAAGGGATCTGCAAAACCTACAGTGGGGATTCCCCAACAATCTATAAGGGGCCCATCTAGACTCAACAGGCTACCTCTTCGTAGAATCCCCCAAGCAGAATTGCCCCCGAAGCAGCCCCGTATGTGGTTGTTTTGATGGGGGTCCCTAGCTTACCAACAAATAAGAGGGAGGGGTATTTCCAACTTAAAAACAAGATCATGCACTGGCTAGCGCAATTTAGACCACTTTCACATGACATCGATGGTGATATTGTGCATGTCAGACGACTCCCCTGGTTGGGCAGTAGAGTTAAAGATATAGATGGCGATATAGTTGTTATTAACTTTAGAGATCCTCGAGCTGTTACCTATATCTTGAAGTGGCCTTAGGGTGGAGGCATTAATTCCATTATACCGCGCCCCTTAACTTACTTTTATCCTAGATCCTTGGTTTTTCCTCCCAACCATATTGGTGCCCAGCTACCTAGAAAAGTTCACAGAAACCTGTGCTTTGGGGAGCACTATTCACTACTTCACTAGTACGTGATTACTTTTTTCTTATTTTTCATACAATTATAATCCAAACTAAACATATAAAATTTTCAACCTTATGTTTCGCCACACAATCAAAATACAGATATATCCGCAGTCTTATAAGTCAGACTGCTAATGTCACCCAGTATGTACAAATCGCAAAGTGAAATAATAATAAACTCTCATCAACGATGGTAGTCGTGTTTCTTTTCTTCAAAGTGGTTTTTATTCTTCTTTATCATCAGAAGATGTGTAATTTTGAATTCTTCAAAAAACTCTCCATCATTAAACAAATGTAGACATATCCCAATGCATTTCGGTATGCACCTTCGTCAGGGGAATGCACTATGAATAACAAAAAATCTGTCATTTATCTACTAGAAAACATCTTATACTATTTACAATTACAACTACACTACTACTGTTACTTATGTGGTATACAGGAACCAAAAGATCTCCAGGGGTCAAAAACATGTCCATTGTGTGATTAAACATCATGCTCGCAAAAATTCACAAAAGGTCTCTTGTTACCTTATAAACCAAGTAACCACCCAAGTGTGAACTACAACTCTAATTGATTACAAGCTTATGAAAAAATGAAAAAATGCACCAATTACTGCCAAAATCAACACAGTGACAAGTCTGAACATTATGCCAATGCCTGTGTCTATGCACTCTTACCTACAATGATCACAATAAAGCTGACAAATGTCAAGTTCGTTGCCTCTTAATTCTGAAAATGACATAAAAACACCACTTAGCTCACAAAAATAGGTGATAGAATGTCTGTTGCCTAACCGTGATTGAGACCAGTACTTACTCAATCTCGTTCGCACTGTCGAACAACTGTATTCCTTTTGTATATCTCCGTGTCTGCACTACAAAGGAAAGAAAGACTCCCTTAGCGCTACGATGTATTACGTTAGGAAATAAGATTAGCCGAGATACTTGAGAGCGTTCTTACCTTTCTCAACCTCTTGCTAACACTCCATTCACCTTCCCCTCGGCTCTCACACTGCCGCTCTACCGTTCGACTGCCTCGTTTGTAAATTGCCGGTATATGGCGAAAAAATGCGAGCGAAATGAAAAACGGACTTCTATGTGCAAGGAGCCTCATCCAAAATGGCGGGCGCAAATCTACTATTCACGAAAACAAGACACTAAGGCACTTATCCTCGTCATAAAATGTAAAGGAAAATTGAAAATCAAAATAACAGCTAATATTAGCACGTGCTATATTGTAGTGAGAAAACAATAAGAAAATTAAAAAACATTACAAAACATAACATTATTCGTGAGGTTTTGTGAGCATAAGTATCAATGACACACATAATGCAATGTTAACATTAAAATCAGTTACAGTCACATATATTTCAACAATATTTACAAGAAGCACACCATTTCAATCTTATCATTAAGACCATAGGGGGTCAGCGTCCTAAGGGACTTTATCCAATAAGTCTCTCTTTGTGCCAACAGTCTAACTGTGTCAACATGTGGTTTATCCACCAGTCTTTCTAACACAGTAAATTTAAATTGTGGTATCGTATGCCCTCTTTCATGCCAGTGTACAGCCAGACATGATTTCATATTTTTTGTTCGAATCATACTTTTATGTTCGGTCATTCGAACCTTCACCTTCCTTGCAGTGCGTCCAACATATACAAGCCCACATGGACATTTTATTGCATATATTACGACACTTGAGTTACAGTCCGACGTGTGTCTCAAAATGATGTCTTTCCCTGTTTGAGGGTGGGCAAATGAATTGCCTACCAGTACATTGCCACAATGGCCACAATTCTGACATTTCATCATCCCTTTGTCGCCCAAATCTGTCCTTTCATACTTACGACCTTTTAATACCTCTTTAATGTTCTTGGATCTGGAATGAGCAAATAAGGGTTTGTCTAGAAATACCTGTTGGAAGTCAGGTTCTTGTTCAATTATTTCCCATCGTTTCCTTATGCATTTTTTTATAGCCGCTGCGGCTGTAGAAAATTTCAATACATAAACTTCCCTTCTACTTTCACTCCTTGCTCTCTTTTCCAACAGAGATGGTCTCGGCATAATTCTTACTCTGTTCTCTGCCTGATCTAGAACTGAGTCTGGGTACCCCCGTACTTTGTATTCTCCACTCATTCTCTTGATGGTCTCAAATCCTTGTTCTTCGTTTGAACAGATTCTCCTTGCCCTGATAAATTGTGACAATGGCAAATGCTTTTTTAGTGATTCTGAGTGAAAACTGTCAAAGTGTAACGCGTTATTTCTGTCTGTTGTCTTTTTAAAGACACTTGTCTCAAGAGTGTTCCCTTCTCTCGCAATCATGATGTCGAGATAACTTATCTTTTCTGCACTGATGTCATATGTAAATTTAATGAAGGCATGACAACTATTCAACTCTTGAAGTTGTTTTCTTAACATTTCTTCTGACCCTTTCCACACTACCAGTATATCATCAATATACCTCAGGTATAATGCCAGATGAGTTTGCCATATTTCTTTCTGCAATATATGCTGCTCTTCGAATCTAGACATGAACATATTCGCATAAGTGGGTGCCCCGGTAAACCCCATAGAGGTGCCCGTCTTCTGTAGAAAAAAACAGTCCTGCCATTGAAAATACCCATGATACAAACAAAATTGGAGTTGTTCAAGAAGAAAAATGTTGTGACTCTCCTCATAATCATGTCTCAATAACATCCACTCTGCTGCCTCTAGACCTTCCACGTGTGGAATCGAGGTGTACAGGGCTGAAACATCAACCGTGCACAACCACAGTTCCTCATTCTCACAAAATGTTACATCCTTTAATTTCCGTAAACAATCCGTAGTGTCTTGTACAAAAGTTGACCACTGTTGTACCAATGGCTGCATGAAATAATCTAGGTATTTCCCTAGTGGTTCATGTAATGACCCACATCCCGCCACGATGGGTCGGAATGGCGGGTCATTCGGATCTTTGTGCATCTTAGGCAACATATATATATATGGCCTATTGGGATATTCTGTAGTCAGGTATCTGCTTGTTTGTTCATCAATCCTACCCAACTCAATGGCTCTTTTCAGAATGTCAGATAAAATCCTCTGGAATTCTATGGTAGGGTCCGACTCTAACTGTATATAGGTGTTGGTGTCTTTCACATGCTGATCTACCTTTTGGTGATAATAGGCGGAGTTGAGCACAACTAGTGCTCCACCTTTATCCGCTGAGACTATGGTCACTGCCTCATTAGATGCCAATTCATTAAGTGCCAAAGTTTCCTGTCTAGTCAAATTCCTGCTCATTTTTCTCTGGTGTTTTATGTCTGCAAAATCTTTTTTTACAAGTGTTTCAAAAAGATCTAACGTTTTATGCGTCATTGGTGACATGAATGTGCTTTTTGGTTTAAACACTTTTGTACCTGTAGTATCTGCCTTAGGTTCTGGGTTCTCTGCATTTATTTGGTAAAAGAACCATCTTAACCTCAACTTCCTCATGAACTTGAAAAAAGAGACTTCAGTCTCAAATTCATTACTTTGGTAGGTTGGTACAAATGACATACCCTTATTCAAAACTGCAATTTGTGTGGAGGTTAGTACAGTGTCTGAGATGTTCATAATCAATTCCTCTTCGGGTTTCGTCTTATGTCTTGTTTTTTTGGCTTGTCCCCTCCTTGTTCGTTTGTTTTGCTTGCCATGTGTTGTGCCTGTGTTATAAGTCAGACTGCTAATGTCACTGGGTGACATTAGCAGTCTGACTTATAAGACTGCGGATATATCTGTATTTTGATTGTGTGGCGAAACATAAGGTTGAAAATTTTATATGTTTAGTTTGGATTATAATTGTATGAAAAATAAGAAAAAAGTAATCACGTACTAGTGAAGTAGTGAATAGTGCTCCCCAAAGCACAGGTTTCTGTGAACTTTTCTATGTATACGAACTTGACTTGGGGCTAGTCAATATTTGGGGTAGCACCAAGTTTAATGGTGGAATTGTTGTAAGTGATACATGATGTTATAATAAGGAGTGCATATCACGTAACATTGTTTCATATCGTACCTTTTTAGCTCCATTTGTGATTTGCACCCACAAGGAAAGATGGATTTTGATGAAATAGCTCAAATGACAAAGAACCAAGCAGATGTAAAAGGCTATACAGCTGAGGAAGCAGAGAACATTTATACTCTCATTAAGGAAACCAGAGATCTAAAAACCAAACCAGGCACCACGGCACAATTGATTAAACAGTTACAATATACTTTGAGAAAAGAAATAAATCAAAGGCTTCACGCCACCACTCTTATACAGTACCATAGGGTTAAACGCATTCCTAGGGGACTGCGAATATCATTAAGACCAATGCTTTTCAAATTTAATAAACCATTTTTAGCAAGATGGTTTGCAATACTGAATAAATGTTCACTAGATTTAGTACTTCTTATAATTGAAGAATTGTCTAATGTTTTGAAGGAGATAGAGGGAGAGATCAATGACATGAAAACCGAATTATCCACACGTATGTCTGCCGATGATATGGACAAAACTTTGAAAGAAATAAATGATAAATTAGATGAACATACTAAGGAGGTTCATGAAAGAAAACTGCGTAAATTTAAGCGTGACACCTTAGATTATAAGTTGGATGAGGTGTACAGCTGGGCTGACAACTACGCACAAAGAAGGGTTTTTAGGAAGCCTACTGAAAACACCTCCGAGGAAAGTTTGGCTACAGACCAAGATACTTTACCTACACGTCCCCCAGTAGAGGCTTCAGTATCAGGGGCATGCGCAGAAATCACAACAAGCAATCAGAGTAGGCAGCCTTTTTTAGAAGGGGGCCACAGCTCCAACCATCCTCCGGACGAACAGGCACAACACATGGCAAGCAAAACAAACGAACAAGGAGGGGACAAGCCAAAAAAACAAGACATAAGACGAAACCCGAAGAGGAATTGATTATGAACATCTCAGACACTGTACTAACCTCCACACAAATTGCAGTTTTGAATAAGGGTATGTCATTTGTACCAACCTACCAAAGTAATGAATTTGAGACTGAAGTCTCTTTTTTCAAGTTCATGAGGAAGTTGAGGTTAAGATGGTTCTTTTACCAAATAAATGCAGAGAACCCAGAACCTAAGGCAGATACTACAGGTACAAAAGTGTTTAAACCAAAAAGCACATTCATGTCACCAATGACGCATAAAACGTTAGATCTTTTTGAAACACTTGTAAAAAAAGATTTTGCAGACATAAAACACCAGAGAAAAATGAGCAGGAATTTGACTAGACAGGAAACTTTGGCACTTAATGAATTGGCATCTAATGAGGCAGTGACCATAGTCTCAGCGGATAAAGGTGGAGCACTAGTTGTGCTCAACTCCGCCTATTATCACCAAAAGGTAGATCAGCATGTGAAAGACACCAACACCTATATACAGTTAGAGTCGGACCCTACCATAGAATTCCAGAGGATTTTATCTGACATTCTGAAAAGAGCCATTGAGTTGGGTAGGATTGATGAACAAACAAGCAGATACCTGACTACAGAATATCCCAATAGGCCATATATATATATGTTGCCTAAGATGCACAAAGATCCGAATGACCCGCCATTCCGACCCATCGTGGCGGGATGTGGGTCATTACATGAACCACTAGGGAAATACCTAGATTATTTCATGCAGCCATTGGTACAACAGTGGTCAACTTTTGTACAAGACACTACGGATTGTTTACGGAAATTAAAGGATGTAACATTTTGTGAGAATGAGGAACTGTGGTTGTGCACGGTTGATGTTTCAGCCCTGTACACCTCGATTCCACACGTGGAAGGTCTAGAGGCAGCAGAGTGGATGTTATTGAGACATGATTATGAGGAGAGTCACAACATTTTTCTTCTTGAACTACTCCAATTTTGTTTGTATCATGGGTATTTTCAATGGCAGGACTGTTTTTTTCTACAGAAGACGGGCACCTCTATGGGGTTTACCGGGGCACCCACTTATGCGAATATGTTCATGTCTAGATTCGAAGAGCAGCATATATTGCAGAAAGAAATATGGCAAACTCATCTGGCATTATACCTGAGGTATATTGATGATATACTGGTAGTGTGGAAAGGGTCAGAAGAAATGTTAAGAAAACAACTTCAAGAGTTGAATAGTTGTCATGCCTTCATTAAATTTACATATGACATCAGTGCAGAAAAGATAAGTTATCTCGACATCATGATTGCGAGAGAAGGGAACACTCTTGAGACAAGTGTCTTTAAAAAGACAACAGACAGAAATAACGCGTTACACTTTGACAGTTTTCACTCAGAATCACTAAAAAAGCATTTGCCATTGTCACAATTTATCAGGGCAAGGAGAATCTGTTCAAACGAAGAACAAGGATTTGAGACCATCAAGAGAATGCGTGGAGAATACAAAGTACGGGGGTACCCAGACTCAGTTCTAGATCAGGCAGAGAACAGAGTAAGAATTATGCCGAGACCATCTCTGTTGGAAAAGAGAGCAAGGAGTGAAAGTAGAAGGGAAGTTTATGTATTGAAATTTTCTACAGCCGCAGCGGCTATAAAAAAATGCATAAGGAAACGATGGGAAATAATTGAACAAGAACCTGACTTCCAACAGGTATTTCTAGACAAACCCTTATTTGCTCATTCCAGATCCAAGAACATTAAAGAGGTATTAAAAGGTCGTAAGTATGAAAGGACAGATTTGGGCGACAAAGGGATGATGAAATGTCAGAATTGTGGCCATTGTGGCAATGTACTGGTAGGCAATTCATTTGCCCACCCTCAAACAGGGAAAGACATCATTTTGAGACACACGTCGGACTGTAACTCAAGTGTCGTAATATATGCAATAAAATGTCCATGTGGGCTTGTATATGTTGGACGCACTGCAAGGAAGGTGAAGGTTCGAATGACCGAACATAAAAGTATGATTCGAACAAAAAATATGAAATCATGTCTGGCTGTACACTGGCATGAAAGAGGGCATACGATACCACAATTTAAATTTACTGTGTTAGAAAGACTGGTGGATAAACCACATGTTGACACAGTTAGACTGTTGGCACAAAGAGAGACTTATTGGATAAAGTCCCTTAGGACGCTGACCCCCTATGGTCTTAATGATAAGATTGAAATGGTGTGCTTCTTGTAAATATTGTTGAAATATATGTGACTGTAACTGATTTTAATGTTAACATTGCATTATGTGTGTCATTGATACTTATGCTCACAAAACCTCACGAATAATGTTATGTTTTGTAATGTTTTTTAATTTTCTTATTGTTTTCTCACTACAATATAGCACGTGCTAATATTAGCTGTTATTTTGATTTTCAATTTTCCTTTACATTTTATGACGAGGATAAGTGCCTTAGTGTCTTGTTTTCGTGAATAGTAGATTTGCGCCCGCCATTTTGGATGAGGCTCCTTGCACATAGAAGTCCGTTTTTCATTTCGCTCGCATTTTTTCGCCATATACCGGCAATTTACAAACGAGGCAGTCGAACGGTAGAGCGGCAGTGTGAGAGCCGAGGGGAAGGTGAATGGAGTGTTAGCAAGAGGTTGAGAAAGGTAAGAACGCTCTCAAGTATCTCGGCTAATCTTATTTCCTAACGTAATACATCGTAGCGCTAAGGGAGTCTTTCTTTCCTTTGTAGTGCAGACACGGAGATATACAAAAGGAATACAGTTGTTCGACAGTGCGAACGAGATTGAGTAAGTACTGGTCTCAATCACGGTTAGGCAACAGACATTCTATCACCTATTTTTGTGAGCTAAGTGGTGTTTTTATGTCATTTTCAGAATTAAGAGGCAACGAACTTGACATTTGTCAGCTTTATTGTGATCATTGTAGGTAAGAGTGCATAGACACAGGCATTGGCATAATGTTCAGACTTGTCACTGTGTTGATTTTGGCAGTAATTGGTGCATTTTTTCATTTTTTCATAAGCTTGTAATCAATTAGAGTTGTAGTTCACACTTGGGTGGTTACTTGGTTTATAAGGTAACAAGAGACCTTTTGTGAATTTTTGCGAGCATGATGTTTAATCACACAATGGACATGTTTTTGACCCCTGGAGATCTTTTGGTTCCTGTATACCACATAAGTAACAGTAGTAGTGTAGTTGTAATTGTAAATAGTATAAGATGTTTTCTAGTAGATAAATGACAGATTTTTTGTTATTCATAGTGCATTCCCCTGACGAAGGTGCATACCGAAATGCATTGGGATATGTCTACATTTGTTTAATGATGGAGAGTTTTTTGAAGAATTCAAAATTACACATCTTCTGATGATAAAGAAGAATAAAAACCACTTTGAAGAAAAGAAACACGACTACCATCGTTGATGAGAGTTTATTATTATTTCACTTTGCGATTTGTACATACTGGGTGACATTAGCAGTCTGACTTATAAGACTGCGGATATATCTGTATTTTGATTGTGTGGCGAAACATAAGGTTGAAAATTTTATATGTTTAGTTTGGATTATAATTGTATGAAAAATAAGAAAAAAGTAATCACGTACTAGTGAAGTAGTGAATAGTGCTCCCCAAAGCACAGGTTTCTGTGAACTTTTCTATGTATACGAACTTGACTTGGGGCTAGTCAATATTTGGGGTAGCACCAAGTTTAATGGTGGAATTGTTGTAAGTGATACATGATGTTATAATAAGGAGTGCATATCACGTAACATTGTTTCATATCGTGCCCAGCTACCTAACCAGATTGCTCCCTTAATGTCCTTTAACGCAGGGTTCCCGCAAGAACCTCCACATTATCAACCTGTAGCTGACCCCTTTGGGTGGAACACGGTACCTCCTAGGTCTTTTAGAAATCCTAACAGGAGGATGGAACATTTGAGACCGTTTACACCCTTGGAGACAGCAAACAGATATGATGTTTTCTCTGGATTGGATAATTGTGACTGAAGTCCACAGAATGACCACCGCAAGGTTGGTCATGGTAATGCAACGCAAACAGAGGAAACTGAGGGAGGTTGTCATTCGGGGATAAAAATACTACAGCCAGTGTTGGAGAGTTTAGGTACTACTTTTCTAAACCCCCTAAAATTTATCACACAGAGCGAGAATCGTGACTTAAGTTTGAATCCTACTCTTGTTGTAGAACAAGTGGTTCAAATTTCGAGGTCACCTAGACTCAACTAAGGAGGCGATGATATCGAAGCAGTAGGTGTTTTGAATACAAGGCAGGTGACTGGCGACCCCGATTTTCCTGTGGCAAGTGCTATTTTAGGGGCTTGTAATAGGGAGGATTCGAATTTGGGGGCACCATTTAAAGGGGAAATATTACCATCAGAAGGGGAAAGTTCATCCACGAATCCCAAAATAACTCTAATATCTTGGAATATAGCTGGTCTGGCCAAAAATCTTCCAGACCCTGACTTGTCCAATTACATAGACTCTTGTGATCTTTGCCTGTTCCAAGAAACTTGGTCCCTCGAAATACCCCACAGGGTGGGATACAGGACTTATAATATCGCGGCTATTCCATCAGCCAGGGGTAGACCATCGGGAGGGCTTACGATCTGGATTAGTGTGTCCTTGGAGGTAAAAATTACACAATTAATTATAGACTCCGCTGATATACTGGGTCTGTTAGTTAAATTGAAGGATGGAAGGCGTATTGTAGTGTTTAATGTTTATAACCGCCCTTGTGGGTTAATGAAAGAATCTGCAATCATTGATAAACTGGACATACTCCTTACTGATTTTGTAGAGGTGCCTAGTAGTATAATAACATGTGGTGATTTTAATTGTAATTTTGAACTAATTATAGGGTTTGGAGATGTTTTTTCTGATGAGGATAGAGCCAATAATATTCCCCCAATATCATATACGGAGGGTGTGAGCTGTAGGACTCTAGCTACCCAGATTATGAGACTGGTATCAATACATGGTTTGAGGGCCTGCAATGGTCGTTTTCCATCTGATTCTCCGAAAGCTCCAACATTTGTTAAAAATAACCACCATAGTCGGATTGATTATATCTTGGTCTCTTTTGATATTTGGCCCTTCTTATCAGATTTTGTAATTGACCCTAGATATGAAAGTGACCATCGCCCGTTGCTTTTGTCAATGGACTATAGATTAGTCCCTAGCTCTAGGATCCCGAAGGAACTAAACATCATAGATAATCTAACGACTGCTGGTCCCTTAATAAGCAACAACAGGCGTACCCTCAAATGGGCCAGCTTATTAAGTAACAAGGAGGCTTTATCCAATATTTACACACTTTTTGCGGATACTTTTGCCAAACATCTGCTTCAACCAGTAGAGGGTGAGGTTTTTATTAACTTGCATAATTAATTTTTTAAAGCCTTAGTACCACTGGTGACGAAAATGCCGCAAAAAAAAGGTTACATAAAATTAGTTCCATTGGTACAAAACCATGGTATAATAAAGACTGTCGGAATTGTAAGAGCAAACTCCTAGAGGCAATTAAGAGTAAAACACCACATGTAATTAGGACACTAAGGCAAGAATATAGGAGAGTACAGCAAATGGCTAGAACTGATTGGGATGAGGAATGTTGGGAGAACATGCTAACTTCTGTTAAAGCCAAGGATAATGTGGGTTTCTGGCAATTAGTTGCCAATGAGAACACGGGAGGAAGGCCACCGGAGGATGTGTTCATCAATGAGCAAACTTGGGTTGACCATTTTACCCACTTATACAAAGCCCCAGACAGTGATAAAACAGATGTTGGAAATAGCTCATGGTTGGTGCCAGCAACAAATATTATAGAGTTTAGTCTTGAGGAAACCGAGTTGGCATTAATTGCTGTGAAAAACGGTAAAGCCCCAGGCTTAGATAAAATACCCGGGGACTTGTACAAGCACGAGACTATTATTTGGGCGGCATATATAAATAAGCTTTTTAATATATTAGTTGCCGGTGGGGATTTACCACATAGTTGGCGGGGAGCAGAAATCATTTTAGTTTTTAAGAAGGGTGATAGATATGATCCCTCTAACTATCGTCCGATTTGTCTTTCAGACATTTTACAAACATTTTTTTAAGGCATCTTTTAAACTGGATGGATACATGGATTGATGAGAATGAGATCTTCACTAAGTTCCAAGCAGGTTTCAGACGGAACACAAGTACGATAGATCAGGTTTTTAGGTTTTGTTGCATTTGTTGGAAATATGCCTTTTTATTAAAAAGACATATTTATGTAGCTTTTGTTGATCTCAGGGCAGCTTTTGATTTAGTTTTGCGGAATCGTTTATGGGACTGTTTATTTGCATTGGGATTACCAACTTGCATACTCCAGCAGATTGTATGGTTACATGACAATAATTTTGCTAGAGTGCGTTGGGGCCCGAAAGGGGAATTAACAGAACCCATACCTATCAGATGAGGAGTCCGCCAAGGATGTGTGTTGGCTCCTACACTTTTTTCTCTATTTGTCAACGACATCCCAGAATACCTAGAAGGGTGTAGCAATGACTCCCCAAAGTTGAATGGTGTGAGGGTCCCCTCCCTTTTATTTGCGGACGATACAATCCTGATCTCGCAAACGCCCATGGGTCTCCAAACCCTTCTGAACACTTTTAAAACATATTGCGATTCAAAAGGCCTTGAAATAAATGCGAAAAAAAACAAATGTATGTCAATAAATCCACATTAAAGTTATAAGGGGCAATTTCTTTTAAACAACCAAAGGCTTGAACTGGTTACGAACTTTTCATACCTGGGTGTTACCCTAGATTCAAAAACCTCATGGAGTACGCAAATTGAAAAGAGTAAAACTATATATAATCAGAGCTCTTTACCCATTTTAAAGCGCCATGGGGCAAGTGTAAGCAAGTCCATTTCACAAGCACTGGAAGTTTATAAATGTAAGGCTCAATCTGGTGCTTTATATGGAGCAGAAATCTGGGGTATAAAAGCAGGTAACATTTTTATGGTTAATGAAAATAATTTCTTTAGAAGGCTTCTGAGATTGCCCAAGCGTACCCCATTTATACCAATGTTTATGGATTTAAACATGAAACGTACAGATCATATTGCACTACTTAGGCCACTATTGTTTTGGGTCAGACTCTGGAGTACTCCCGAACTTGCAGATTATAGACAAGGTATCGTAGAAGTCAAGAGTCTGGATGTTTATAATACAAATCCCTGGCTTAAGCATGTTAACAATTGGTTCCATCGGATAGGCCTTGCCCATTTTTGGGACGACCCAGCTTGTTTGACACAAAGATGTAAGATCCAGGTTAAGAACTAATTTTGGTTCTATATAACACACAATCACCAAAATAATCTTCCATGTGAATCCATTACACGCAGTTTTCTTGATTTTAAGGATACTCCACTATTTGAAGATTGTTTAAACGAGATACAACCAGCCCTAGCTAAAAGCCTGTACTTAAAATTTAGATATGGCATACTTAAAACAAAATCAGTACTAGCTAGATGGGATAAGGTCTCAGGGCAATCAAAAAGTACAAATTGTACATGCTGTCAACTAAACCTAAGAGAAGATGACAGTCACATATTGTTCTTCTGTACTGCCTATGACCTAGCTAGGAGAAGATGGATCAAACCCTTGTGTAAAGCCTTAGGAATCCGGTCATACCAGGAAGCCTATAGAATTGTTAAAACTGACACTGCACGTCTTACAGTGTTTGTGTTAGCAGATTCTTATTGAATGTTGGGTATACACGGAAAAACCTGGCTTGTGATCTATAATGATTAAATGTGTGCACATTAGATGCAGGCTAGGTTGCCCTGTATTACGCTGGTAACGATATCTGTAATAATATTCTTTTCTTAATTATGCCTATTTTAACAAGGATGATTTTTATTGTTCTAATTATTGAACTGTATATATTTTCTGCTTCCTTTTGGTATGTTTTTCTCACTGTGCATAATGTATGTGTTGTAATGTATCTTTTATGGCCGAAACGAGCCGAAATAGAGAAATTTCATGTCATGTATTAGCAGCAGAGCTCTCCCTCGGAGTTCCCAAGTGCACTGGGCTAGGTTCACATGCAACAGCCGGGATTCTGGACCATCAGCAGGCATGCCCTCTTCCACGGTGCCAGTCAAGTTCACCTAAACCGGAATCCAGGCAAAGTGCCATCACAGGCCATGTCTGCTCCCACCTAACTGGTAACGGGTTTCTTTCAAGACGGATGTATGACATCACAATGCATGCTTTTACATCACATGCTTTTACATCGCAAGTTTTACAACGCATGCCTTTACAACGCATAGTGTGGAGGGGTGCTAGATAGTGAATAGTTTAATTTACTATTCCAACTCCAGTCCCCGTGGATAGTAGGGAAGGTGTTGGATAGTAAATTAAATCTATTCCCTATCCTAGAGCGCCCCCCAGCGCAATGCGTTGTAATGGTTTGCGTTGTAAAAGTTGCGATGTATAAGCACTGCGTGGTAAAAGTTGCGTTGTAAAGGATGTTTCCCTTCCACACTATTTAGATAAAATTAATTTCCAATCCCTTAGAACGAGGGAAGGTAAGAATATGTACAGTCATGAATCATGCAATATTATCTATTTTATTAGTTTACGTTTCAGTAATCATAGCTAGTAAGTTTCCAGATTGAGTTTCTGTGACATTTTCATATTTAAAGTTTGTATATTCATGACGTTTCCATATGTTACCTGTGCTACTCTGCGTTCTAGTTTGTTACACAGTCATAATGACCTTGGTTACCTCAACCAAGGGGCTTATTTATACGAGACTTGCGTCATGATTGCACCACGCAAAGTGGTAGATGCATGACGCAAGCCTTTAAGTCAGATCTATGAAGCCGTGCAAAGCCAATTTGCATTACTTCAAAAATCTGGAGTAAGGCAACGCAGCACAAATCACTGCCTTGCCGTACTCTGTGCAAGGGAGGCAATCCATAGGTATTGTGATGGGTGTTACCATGCAAATCCCATGAGTTTTGACACATTCTCAGATTAACAAGGACTTGTAAACCTGGAAAAGCACCAAAATCTTATGACTCCCTGCTGAGGCACAACAGTGAAAAATATCTTCATTTCTCCTCTTTTTTTCTCTTTCTCAGAGTGTCTGCTTGGAGCCAGGCTACCAAAATGGCACCAGCGCAGGGGGCAAAGGACAATAATGTGTCGTATTGAATAAATACGGTGCATTCCTGCCCTTTTTCAATGGTACTGGGCAGCACAGTAAGGTGACTTGCTGCACTGCCTGCACCCCTAATTTCATAACTATGCCCCCAAGCATGTTGTTACCTCCACCAGCGGCTCCAAATCACACTCATAACTTTTTCTTTAGTGCTGACTTGGTCTGCGTTCTGTAAGTGCACATATAAATAAATATTCTAGACTGACCACAGAGGGTTCATTCAAAGACTCCTCTGCTCCCCTGCGTAGCAAACAACGCAAATGTTATTCCCTTCCTGCCCTATCCATGTCATAACTTACTAATAGCCTTCATCCAGTGGACCCACCTCTCACATGAACTGTTCTCCATGAAATGACCAGTTTTCTAATGATCATTTACTGTACTTTAAAAGTGTTGTAATTTTACTATATGATGAATAATGTATTATAAACTTAGACTACTGTTTGGTTTTTATTTTGCTGTTCTCATGTCAGTGGTCCTACCTTCCCTTAGTCTTCATATCACCTTGTTGGGAGCCAGAGCAGCTCTGCTTGGTTGAGAGATGATCTCTGGGCAATGTGCCTTTCTACATCATTGAGAGTCATATTGCTGCATGCTTCAGATGAACATCTATTCTCCCTTACGTTTTGACATCTAGCACATTCAGCACTTCATCAACACCACCCTGAACACTTGAAACTACATTTTGATGACTATGCACAGAAGAAAACATAAAACAAATGGTTCTGTGGGACTCAGTCCATTCATCCCATGGGATACATATACATGTCAGTACGATTGGTCATGCATAAAAAATGGGACTTTTATTATGTACTTTCATCAATGTTGCCCAACTGTGTATTCAAGAAGGTGCAGATGGTGCGGTGCTCATGGGTGCAGTAGTGCAATAATTAACATATTATACATATATGCAGTGTGGGTATCTTATAAATCCAACATATCCGTTCAGCACAATTGCTGCTCCAGAAAACAAAACGGTTACAAATGATCCCCTCAAAATTGTTGACATTTCAACCCATGGTGCTACATATAGTGGGTCTCCTCAGTACCAGAACTCCATCCAACCCAGCATGTCTAGCTCTTGTGTGGCTTGCTTATATGGAGATTTCATGCAAAGGTATCAAAATTATTCTAGCTTCAGCCATGCAATATCCAAGTATATGAGAAAGCTCCCATTTGGTGAAATGTAGGACTCATAGCGTCTCCCATCTGCACAAAATCCTATTTCATGGAAGCCACATATTATTGAGAGGTGCAGGGTCAGATTGATTTCTAGTAATCAAACCGATTCAAGCAGACTGCGCTGGAGAGAATCCTACTCTCGATGTCAGTGAGGTCCACAACTAGCTATGATACTGCAATCTTCCTGAAACCGCTGCTTCCATTTGATACAGGCAATAAGTACAATATTGGTGCCAGATGGACTTCATGGATTGAAATCGTAAATCGTAAATCATACGTTCTTATATAGCGCCTTTCACCATAAGGTCTCAAGGCGCTTGCTTTGGGAACCCGTCCTGGCCTTTCCCTGCGAGATTACCACTACTGGGTGTCCCCAAGGTGAAGACCAGGCATCACAACGCGGTGGGGCCGTAGTGGAGATTAAGCAAGCTCTTGCCCAGAGTTGCAGAGTGTGAACCCACGATTCGAGTAGGCACAAAGGCGAGAATTATCGAGTCCATGGACATTTTGAGCTCAGGCCCTGCCGCGTCGGGATTGAACCCTGGTCCCAGGTCTGACCTCTGCATCAGGGACTGCCTGCTCTAACCGGTGAGCCACACTTCTCCACTGAAACATTTGATTATGTAATCAACGCACTAGAAGAAACAGATGACAAAAACATAATCTAATACTTAAAGACCCATGCAGTGATGGGGTGAAAAAAGCGATAAACAAAATAGCAAGTGCTAATGTGTCGGGACGTGAAACGAGTGTGTAACCAGCTAATACCGGCCACATAGTCCCCTAATTGCTTAGGAGTCCCAGGTGGACATTGTATGTGTGTGGTCACTGTCTAGCAAGCCAGTTCTGGTGTACTTGGTAAGTTAAAGGGATTTCCAGATCTTGGTATGCCCTATAATGCGCAGGCAATGGTACAGCTTTATAAGCCTGATGGCCAGTGGTAGCTTCAAAAGTCTTAAACCCCATCCAGGAGTAAACCTTCTACATGGATTGCAGCACCCACTGCAAGCACATTTGTATAGTCAATTAGGTAGACTGTTGTGCTTGTTCTCTAGGTCAATTGAACATTTTTATCTGATTCTGTGTCCATGTGGCTTGCACATTCCAAAAAATATCTGCTCAATGGGAAAAACATGTGCTCAAAACAATGAATAAGTTATATGCATTGCCATTGAAAACGTTGGTGTTTTCAATGCATTCTGCATAATGTATTTTACTACATCATGTAACATTAATAGAGCTAACCCAGTGGGACATCATAATACAGCAATAATGTGTGTGGCTCTCCTCTTTCCATACTCCTTAGGCTTGCCCTGAGTCCACTGCCCACATCACACCCTCACCCCTACTTCATTACCAGTACCAGTACAAAAAGTTTGCCAGTCTACGTAGACCTTGGGATTCATTCTACAGCAAAGTGTAGTCTCCTTGATACTGGTACCGCATAGAAATCTGATTTGCCAACCATGGCATGTAATGTTTACTTTTTGATAAACACATTTCATTGGTTTTAACAAAGGGGTTACAAATAAAAAACAAAATATCATGAACAGAAACAACACTCCCCATTCTCCATCTCATTCCCCTGCAACCCACACCCGCTGCTCACCGCACACCAAACCCGAATAGAAGGAATAGTATCCATCATAGAGGACAACAATAATAATAATATTGTGAGGTGTAAAGTGCATGGCTGCTCTGAAATGAAGCGTCGCAGCGCTAGGGAGCTTACACAGAAGCCCTAAAATATAGATCATGAGTGACCTAATATGTAAGGTAAAAAGCAGTGCATTGCAGGGGCTTATGTTATAGTTAGCTCAGGTAACTATAACTGCCAAATTTCACTGGCTTTGTACAAGGGAATTCTGACCCTAACTATAATGTCCCTGTAACCTGTTTTTTTTCAGTGAATTTGTAAAGTTTTATTTAACTAGTAGTCGTGTTTGCAGAGCGATAGAGAAAGGGGGTGGGCATACAACCAGCTTTTAGGAATCCCACTGTGTAGGACTAACAGGATGGTACCAGGTGATCTTCTTAGCCCCCAAGGTCTCTCAGGAGTGAAGTGGACTTCATCCCCCAATCACTAATGCACCACGACCTGCGTTTGTAGAATAGTGGAGGAAGGGGGTGTGTCCTCCCAACACTGCTCACCAATCCTGCTGTGTGGGACTTACTGGAGGTTACAGGAGAGGTAGTTGGCCCCCAAGGACGTCCTTGGGGCCCAATTACGTCCATGGGGCCCAATTACCCCTCCTGCTACCTCCAGTAAGTCCCATACAGTGAGATTGCTGAGATATCATAGGAGGCCATATCCCCTTTCGCCACCACTCTGCAAATGTGCCTCAGGGTGCACTACTAGTAATGGCAGGAAGTTCCCCTGGCTCTTGAGGATTCTTGGCGGCCAACTACTCCTCTTGTTACATTCAGTAAGACCCACTCAGCTGGATTACTGAGTGGTGATCAGATGGCATGCCCTCTTTTTCCACCACTCTGCAAACGCACCTCCTGGTGCACTGCTGCTTGGGTGATGAAGCCCACTTTAGTCCTAAGACCCTCAGGAGGCAAGAGGGCCTCATTGCCCCAGCAGCAGTGCGCTGAGAGTCGAAGTGATGACAGACGCTGAAGCTGAAGCTGTTTGGCTGTTCGGAGGACCGGGTGCGGACTGGGTGCGGTAAAGTTGCTACCAAACCGCCAGACTGCTTTTTTCCGTACTTTTCACCATGGGGCTGCACTAGTCTCTGCAAGAGCCGCCCAACCCCTAAATGAGGCTGGGGCCGTGGTAGCAGTGGTAGGAGCGGCAAGAGCAAAGATGCACAAGTGGAGCAACATTGTCAGTTGCAGCGGTCTCGGTGAGAGAGCGAGAGATCCTTTGAGAAGTCGTCAGCAGGGGGTCCTCAATGTGACGAGGCAGGGCCCGCAGGGGGGGTCGCAAGCGGAGGAGCTGAACCAGAAACCAGGAACAAGAAATAGGACATCTTTAAGGTGGCTATAGGTGGTGTTAGCTATTGTCAATGCTAAACTCGATTGAAAACAGCTAAATACTTTCAATAAAGGTAGGGGCCACAATTGTTATGTTATGTTATAATGCGTTTATATAGCGCACGGCTACTCAAAAAGAGTGTCCCGGCGCTTTCCACATGCAGCTCATAGTAGAATAACACAACAGGGCATAAACAAACACCAGAAAAGAAGAGAAAAATAGAAAAGGCCTAAAGATTAAAAAGCCAGGTCTTCAGGCTCTTCCTGAAGTAAAGCAGATTGGCGGTTCTGCGTAGCGTCAGCGGGAGCGAATTCCACAGCTGGGGAGCCTTACAGCTGAAAGAGCACCCCCCAGCGCGGGCCTTCCTCACACGCGGAACCACAGCAATAAAGAGGGATTCAGACCGCAGGGAGCGGGCTGGACGGTAGAAGGCCAATCTCCGCTGCACATATCCGGCACCTGAGCCAAACAATGCTTTGTGCATCAGCGTCAGGGATTTGAACATGATCCGCTTCCGGATAGGCAGCCAATGGAGCGTCTGTAGCAACCCGGAAGCTTGAGCTCGCCTGTGCAGGCCGAAAATTGCCCGGGCGGCAGAGTTCTGCACCACCTGCAGGCGCTGAACCAGATAATCAGGAAGGCCAAGGAAGAGGGCATTGGCGTAATCCAGCCTTGATCCAATGAGAGCCTGCACAGTAATCCGCCTATGCTCCACAGACAGCAGTGGTAGGAACTTGCGGAGCATTTTCAAAATTCCATAGCAGGTGCCAGCCAGACCGAGAACATGCGTTCTCAACGAAAGCTGATTGTCCAGCTTGACTCCCAGGTTTTTGGCAACCAATGATGACTGTACAGGAGGACACATATCAGACGGCCACCATTCCCGCCACTCAGGATCGGTGGTACCATTCCCAGGCAGCCCCGAATACTCTCTCCATCAAACACCTGGTCTTTACCGCATGTGAAGAGGAGTTGCGTATCGTCGGCGTAGGACACGATCTGGGCCCCATGCGCCTCCACCGCGGCCGTCAAAGGGGACATGAAGATGTTAAACAGCGTGGGGCTCAACACAGAGCCCTGTGGAACCCCGACTCCCAGTGGCGGCATCTCGGCAGAGCTCTGGGAAACCCAGATCGTCTGGCGGCGGCCCTCAAGAAAGGATGTGAACCATTTGAGCACCGTCCCCCTAAGGCCGATGTCATAAAGCCTGGCAAGAAGCGCCTCGTGGGGGACGGTGTCCAAAGCCGCCGACAGGTCTAACATGACCAACATGGCCTTGCCGCCAACATCCAAGGTCTCCCTGATGATCTCAGAGACCTCCAACAATGCCGTTTCCGTACTTAGGTTAGGACGGAATCCGGATTGGGATGGATGGAGCAGATTGTTAGCTTCCAAAAAGCTCGACAGGACACCATGGACATGTTTTTCTGTGATCTTGGCTAGAGCCGGGAGGAGTGAAATTGGCCTATAATTGGCCAAAACCTCGGCGTCAAGACCCGGCTTTTTCAGGAGGGGGATCACCATCGCCCTTTTCCAGGTGCGAGGGACACTCCCCTCTCTCAGGGAGGCATTGAGGATGGGGGTGACCAAGGGGTTCACCACTGCCGCCATCCCGGCCAAGAATTTGGCAGGGCAGGGTCTAGTGGTGAGCCTGATTTAAGATTGGCCAGCAGCACCCTGGACGCATCGCTGGAGACAGCTGGAAAGTCTGACAGCACAGCAACAGGCGTGCACGGTGAACCGCATCCCGCCCCGGGGCCGTGGCATCCCTCCTCCAACCTCTCCACGAAGGAGGCCTGAATCGCCTTGATCTTGTCGGTAAAAAAGCTAGCGAGATCGCATGCCCACGCATCCGATGATACTAGCGGGGGCGAGTGGGAGCTGGGGGTCGTGAACTCCTTCACAATGGTGAAGATCTCCTTACAGGAGTTCGCAGACGCCTCAATCCTCCTAGCCAGATATTCCTTCTTAGCTCCCAAGATGTCCCGGTGATAGGCCTTCACAGCCGCCCTATAGGCAAGTTTGGCCTCCCCGTCGTACAAAAGGCGCTAGGCCCGCTCGGCCACCTTACATTGGATGCGAGCCACGCGCAGCGCCTCCGTGAACCACGGCGCAGATTGCCCTATAGCCGTGGACCGGGGGGCTGCCCTTGGGGCAAGATCGTCCAGCCTTTCGGTCAGCTGCAGGGCCTCAGTGTCTCTTTCCAGATCACCCGAAAAGTGGCATGGATGGTCCACAAGCGCCTGCTCCAACATGTCGGGCGTCACTCTATGCAACGCTCTCGAGGCTGGTCTCGGCAGCTTGGGGGCGCTATTGTCCAACCGCCCGCTCTCCAGCACGGAAAATCTAATCAGCCTATGATCCGTCCAGAGCACCGGCAAGGTTTCGACATCCGCAATCGGGACTGACGAGAACACCTGATCCAGGGTATGCCCTTTCTCATGTGTTGGACCTGACACAAACGGTGCGAGGCCCAGCGGGGATGTAATGTCCAGCAGTTTAATAGCGTCCGGGTCGTCCCTCACGTCGAGGTGAAAATTAAAGTCACCTGCCACCACGCAATGCTGTGTAGACAGCGCCAACTCAGAAATAACTATCTGCAGCTACTATTCATTTCCGTATGTGACAGTGGGAAGAGGGAGCTGGGAAAATAAACACTGTTGAATGCTGTTGAACCCTATGAAGGGCCACTAATCATTTGCAGACAACTGGAAAAAGAAAGAGAAAACAGTCTTTGTCGAGTTCCCATTTGCTATTCAACCAACTTCCCTGTACTCAAGACACTGAAGAAAACAAAGTATTGGTCTTTTTTTGCTCCTTTTCCCCCGATTGCCATCCCAGAAGTGGTTGGATGTTCCCCATTTGAGTCTGAGACAGAGCACAGCTTGCGGTGTGGCTCGGGGATTGGCTCAGAGGTAGTGGGGCAAAGTTGAAAGACCTCCCCCTGCTGCTGACGCGCTTTGCAGGCGAGCGAGCGAGTGAGTGAGCAAGAAGGATGCCGTCGGAGGTTGTGCTGACTCGCTGTGGTCTCTCTGCAGTGGGGGCGCAAAAGTTTCCCTAGAGGCGGGCAGAAGCCACCGGAGCCACGCCAATGCCCCCCGCAGCGGCACAAATCGCGTTAGTGCCCCGCAGAGCAGCGCAGGAGCCGCAAGAGTCTCTCCACAGCAGCGGGAACGACGTTAGTGTCTCCGCGGGGGGTGGGGGCAGGAGCCGCAAGAGTTTTCTCTACAGCGGCAGGAGCCGCTTAGTGCTCCTCTAGCAGCAGGAGCTGTACCAGTGCCCTCGCAAATGCCCTCGCAAAAGCCGCGTAACGTAAGCTCCTTTTCCATTACAGCAGGAGCCTTTGATTCAGGAAGGGAGCCTCTATCTGGACACCTGCATCTGGACATCTGTCCTGTTTGCGAGAGCCACTTGCGGAGGCAGCCACGGTGACAGTCACAATTTTTGCCAGAATTGTGGAGTTTTTTGCTTTCATCTGGAAGCACTTTTGGAGGAGGAGAGTTATTTCCTCACGCAGTGGGAGTTGTGGTCTAGCACAGAAGCAGCAAAAACAACTGTAAAAAACAAACCCTTTCTTGATGGTGCAGAAAACAGGCAGAAGCTTAAGGTTTTATAAGGATCTATAAGTAGAGAGCAGAGTTTGGAGGAGAGTGGAGAGTGAAGGGCACGCTATTACCGGAAATCTGGACTTTCTTCTCTGATCAAGTGTTCATTTGTGTGGTGGCAGGAATCAACCAGGCAAGTCCGAAACTCAGCCCTATATCCATAGCGAGATGACTTCCAGAAAATTGTGCTCAGGGCGAGTGCTCTCCTCATCACCCAGCCATAAACTGAGAATATCATTTAGCGGCACCAGACAATTACAACATCCCTGCTATAAATCCCACCCTGTTATTACTGGTTTCTTTCGTAAAAAGCCTCAGATGGATCCGGAGGTGGCAGCTGTGGTCCAAGAAGGCCAGATTTTTAACCTCCATGGTGTATTACCGCTAATATTTTCCTCACTGCCCCCCACAGATTCACTGGAGCTCCAAGGCAGCCTGGCTGGGGGGCAGATGCAGTCTAGCAGAGGGTCTCGGTCCTTGGATCAGATCACTGAGAGAGTGAAGGTCGGATCCAGTGAGCAACTGGTCATTGCACCTACCGGTGCCCCTCTGGAGTCGGATTTTCTTGCCAGCCAGCAGGGTCAGTCAATTGTTTTAACAAATAGGCCAAAGCTGTTAAAGCAGATAATGAATGACAGTATGATGAAGATTCTACCGGTTGTTTTATTACCATGGATGGGCTTCCAAAAGGGATCAGGCGGGTACGGCAACCTGGACGACCACTTTGGTGTTCCCCCGGTGGAGAACCCAATACTATGTGAAGAGCTATCGCTAGGGCAAGAAATTACACTCCCCGACATTAATATAGAAGCTCAAAAAAGGGTCTTTGGAGACCGTTTCAATCGTAGGCATAAAGACAACCAGTTAATGAGTGGTCATAGATATGTCAATACTCCAATTGTAAGCTCTTCTTCAAGGCGCCTTTCCATGCCTCTCTTATACAGTAGCAAAAGTCATTTGATTGGTACCTCCAAGGAGTCTGGCAATGATGTATTCTTGCCTGATTCTCAACCGAAAAGGGGAAATGAGAGAGAGGGGAACCCTCAGAATATCTTGTGTGTATTGAAAACATTTTAAACTCCATACTATCCTTATTAGAGAAATCTGTTTTGAGTTCAGACCACATGCTGGAAATAGGATCCGTTGGAGTTCCAAAACAAAATAAATAAATAAATAAATAAGGAAATAAGAGTCGTGTTTGCCGAGTGGTGGAAAAAGGTGCATGGCTCCGACCATCTCTCAGCAAACCCAATGTGTGGGGCTTACTGGAAGTAACAAGTGGGCTAGTTGGTCTCTAAAGGGAGCGGGGCCAATGGTGAGTGACTGTTTTTTTATTTTATTTGTTTATTAAGAAAGAGGGATTGCGCGGCCCCCTACCCATGATTCATCCCTTTGGTCTGATCCATTTTTTTTACATTTAAAAAAATGGGAGGGAGATCAAGCGGCCCCCCTTCTGAGGACAATTTCTGACCCAGGGACCCCATTCCATGAGGCTAAGCATTTATATATCTATTATACAAAAAAGCTGATTCTGGCCCCAGGGACCCCATCCCGGGGCACGACCATTTCTTTTTTTTTTTTTAAAAAGGGAGGGAGGCCACGAAGCTCCACTCGGGGGCCATGTTCTGCCCCGGGGACCCCATCACCTGGGGCAGTCCCAGCCGGCTCCCACCTCCTGCGGGAGCCTTAACTGCTTTTTACACTTAGGGAGCTGCTAACATGCAGCACCCTAGGTGTATAGAGCAAGGTGTGGTCCACTTTGAACAAGTAGAGAGCAAAATGCTCTCACTTGTTCAAAGTGGAGCACACTTGTTTGCTATGGGATGATGGGAGCAGTGCTCCCGCCATCCCATAGCAAACTGTAATGTCCTGGGGTGGGCACCCAGTGACATTGCAGTAGCCGGCACTGTGGGTTGGCGGTTCCTAGAGCCATTTACTGCTCAAGAAAGGCCCCCCCAAAATAAAAATGCATGGCCTTCCGCATTCTAGTTTAGTAGTCCAGGTTAGGTGGCAGTCCCATGGGCTGTATGGGGGGCTGGAGTCCCCCACGCATCTTATTTGAATATAGCCCCGGGGAGGTGGTTAATTTCAGGGCTGTGGAGGTCATCATGGTCCCCCTCACAACACGAAATTAGCCCTGCAGAGGTGACAGGCTGCATAGGGGCTGGAGCCCTCTAAGGCATTATAATTGAAAATAGCCCGGAGAAGTGGTGGTCGCGGGGCGGCGGGATGGCCACTTGGCTCCCCATACTTAAAACAATTAGCCTTTGGAGGTGGTGGTCCCCGGGGCTGGAGGGGCCTGCTTGCGTCTCCACATCTTTATTTTTTAATGACCCAGGATCTGGCCCACCTGGGGACCTAAAGTTAACAAAGCTGAGGAGCCCGCACTTCAGTAAAAAAAAATATGCCCACCACTAATGCTGCTGAAAATGTAAAAAACAAATGCTTTTATGGCCCCTGAACAGTCATAGGGGGTCAGGGTGTTTCCACTCTGTCCCACTTTCTCTTTTTGAATCTTTTTCTTGTGACTCGGTTCAACAGAGTCACAAGATGGCTTCCAAAACTTCCTGATTTGAAGTGTTGACAGACAATCAGATCTTTGTCACAATATCGGGAGGGTTCGCGGCCACAGTTGTATATCAGAGAAATCTTTACATTTCTCAGAAACTACTGAAAGGATTTACACCCTTTAACAAAAAGAGTGCTTTTTGGACAAAGAGCTAAGTTTTTGCCAGTTTGGTGTAATTCAGTTCAGCATTTTGGGCTGAATCCATGTCTAAAGTTTCCTATGGAAATTAACATGGAGAAAAAGCATTTTGGGACCCCCCCTTTTTCTTAGGCCCTGCTTGATGGATAGCTCCGGTATTTACAAGACAGCAGCTGACGTGAATGGCCCGCTAGTTTTGAAAAGTTTGAGAAGATTTATCGAACGGTGCCAAAGTTATTGGCGAACCAAAAAGCACTTTTCCAACTAACTATAACTTCCTACTAGTGACCGCTAGTAGGTTTCACACACACACAAACACATATATATATATATACATATATATATATATATATATATATATATATATAGCTCACAACGCGTAACCACCGCTACGCGAATGCACTCTCCTCGATAGGCAAAAGATCACTCCCAATCCTTTTTGCGCATTCCAATAGTATTTATTTTATCAAATGCAGCATCGTGAGAGCAAACACGGAGTAAACCCCAACGCGTTTCGGCGAAACACTCGCCTTGGTCACGGGTGATTATATTGCCAGTGCTCAAACAATAAATAAAGTTTCACGTGATAGCTGCTCAAAAAATAAACAAAGGACTCAGGGCCCCATTATCGTGGCCATCTTGGAGTGGAGTATACTGTGGTAAATACATCAAGCCCACTTCAACATATTCCACAAAATTATGTAAACATTCCTGTCATTTGAGAAAAGACATGGGAAATATCATACAAGTTAATTAATAACATTTGTAAATTAATTTCAAATCACATATTATCCAATATAAAGTGAATCGGCGTGCAGTACATATTCTTGTTGACGATAACGTGGGGCAACAGGTTAATAACACTTTGTAAACACATGATTGCCACAACAAGAGTTCCTTAAAGAATATCATAGACGCTCCAGTGAGCAACGTTATATTATCACATGATTGCCACAGCAAGAGTTCATTAAAGAATATCATAGGGTTCCAGTGAACAAAGTTATATTATCATTATTCAAGGAATTGTCGCAAATTTGTTTGTCTGTTGTATAGTCCCAAGTGAGATAGAATAGTGTTTTAGTCCACACGATATCCAATAGTCATCACCCAAGTGGGATTTCTTTCTGTACACCATTATACTTCCATTACTTATAATTAAAACACAAAAGAATGGGCCAGTCAGAATTCCTGTATTCTATATACCACTCCATAAGCCCTGACTGGGTTATGAGTCTTAAATTTAGTGAAAAAAAGTGAAACAACAAAATTAAACATTTTAAAATCAGCAGAAAACACTATGTTTGACTTTGGGCCTCACCAACAACTCACTAGAACATATTTACTGAAGTTTTGACAAGATCTTTAGGAGAAATAATCAACACCGAGACAACTCAGATAACATTCCATGAAATTCTCAATATAACGCTCTTAATCCCCCAAATGCCATTTCATTTCTTCCTCCGAGTTAAGGCCTCTGGGCATCTGGGTGTCTAATTCAAGAATGTATCTGTTCTCCATTTGCCTTAGTTTCCGGATTTTGTCACCTCCTCTCTTCATAGCAGGGAGCTTGTCAATTACGAAGAACTTTAACCAGTTTCTATTACTCTTGTGTAGCTCTTCGAAGTGACGAGCAATCGGTGAAGTTTGGTCTCTATTGTCAATCGATCTCATGTGTTCCAGAACACGTTTTTTGGCTGGGAACATAGTGCTCCCTACGTATTTCCTGGAACACGGGCACAACAACACATATACACAAAACTCGGATAAGCATGTAAGATGTTTGCTAATGGTTTTCTCTACAGCTTCTATCGGGAAGAAGACTTTCTTGATGTTGTTGCTATACCTGCACGCCTTGCATTTCATGCAGGTATAGAAGCCTTGAATATCATTGCCTTTGGTTATATTGGTGCTTACATCATTCCTGCTCAATTTGTCCTTCAAAGAGTGAGCCTTCCTATAGGACCGCTACGTTTCAGGGAGCATAGCAAAATGCTCCTTGAAATGATGGAATTTTGTCTCTTAAATAATTTTTTCCTCTTTGATGGCACCATCTATAAACAGGAGACTGGGACAGCGATGGGTTTGTGTTTTGCCCCAAGTTTTGCAAACCTGTTTATGGGGTATTGGGAGCAGAAGATCTTCGCAAACCCATCGCTGAAAGACCAGGTGAGCAATATCGCCACCTGGTGGAGATATATTGATGATCTCTTCTTGGTGTAGAGAGGATCGGAGGAAGATTCCTCCCTTTCCATCGATCTTCTCAACATCAATGACAGAAACATCAAACTGACGAGTACCATCAGTAAAATCCAGGCCAAGTATCTAGATGTCAGGATAGACATCATAGATAATAAGATACATACCTCTCTTTTCAGGAAGGAGACTGCTGGAAACAGTATACTCCATGCCCTCAGCAGCCACCCGGAACCACTCAAGTGGAGCATTCCTTTTGGGGAACTACTGAGGGCAAGGAGGAACTGTAATACGGATGACAGTTCCCGGCAGATCACCAGGGAAATGCTTGACCGTTTCAAACACCGGCATGGGTGTTGAAAAAAGCCAAATCCAAGGCTGATGCTGTCAATCGCAAGGACACTCTTACCAACAGTGCCTCAGATGAGAGCACATCTGAAGATAACATCACACGACTCATTTTAAGTTACAATAAAGAGTCAAAAGAAATCCAGAAGATTGTAGCCAGAAACTGGAACATCCTGAAAAGTGATGGTGTTATAGGGAATCTCATCCCTGATAGACCCAGCATTACCTACAGGAAAGGTAGAAACATAAGGGATCTATGTGTACGCAGTGACATCACAGGGTATTCTAACAGCCAAGATTTGGGCTTGAAAGGATTTTTTCCGTGCGACCACTGCAAGGCCTGTAAAAACAACACCCTGGTCAAAAAGGTAGAATACAATGGTATTACCAAAGAGATCACCCAATTTCTTACCTGCAGCACCATGTTCGTGGTTTATGTAATAGTTTGCCCCTGCAGACTATGGTACATTGGCAGTACCACCGCCCATGCCAAGAAACGTATCCTGGAGCACTATCGTGCCATCATCCGCAAAGATGTTAAATACCCAGTGGCGAGGCACTTTAGTGATCATCATTCCTCTAATCCCGCACTAATGAGATTTTTCATCCTTGAACAGATCAACAGGAAGCCCAGGGGTGGGAATAGAGTGCTTAGGATGAGACAAACTGAATCCAGATACATCATTAATTTCCAAACCAAGGTCCCTGGGGGCTTGAACCACGATGAAGAACTGGCAGTTCATTTAAAAGATGATTTTTTCTGATTTGGTGTTTCCTGCCGGTTCTTCACTGTCTCCACATTGATTCTTCTTCCTCTCATGTTGAGAGAGTTTATTTATTAATAGCATGCATACAATGTTGTCATGTCTGTTTTTAAATCTTGCCTTTTGATTTCACAGGAACACTACAGGGACAGAAGCCCCACACTGCACTTTTCGCCAGGTCCAGCGTCAATCACGTTCCTGATAGTACCTTAAGAGCACACCCACTTTGGGCACCACTTTGAATCACTAGACACTGCGATGGTACTGGGTTCCAGTTACAGTCACTATATGCATTCGGGACACTATGACTGAGCAAAGGGACACATTTTCTTCCCCTTTTGTGGTATTTTACCTAGTACCTTGTCTGATCAGACATTATTCTGACTAAACCTTTATTTTTCCTCGAGGCCGAGACCCTCTTTTATCAGCATGGTATTCTACCTGGTAACTTGTTGGTCATGTGGGTGGGAACAGGCTCTGCGTTCCAGTCTGACACAGAACCATTTTTCTTGCCTGGGTCTTCACGCAGTATACCTACTTAGGCAACCGCAGTCTACCCTTCTTGTCAGCCGATCACTGCTTCACACAGTGAAACACGGCGTCCTTGATTGGGGTGTTACCATGACTATTTCCCCGAAGTCAGCGTTTACCACATTTCCTTGCATTCGCAAGTCTGAGCGTTTCTGTTTCCCTCGACAACGGTTTCAGATTTCACACACATCAGACATCAGTTATGTCCTGCTGTTAATGTAACTTTATAATGTCATACATCAGCCCATTGCACTGGTATCAAGACTGTTCTAAGATGGCTGCCATGATTTCTCAACTGGAGACCACAGTCCTTTGTTTGTGTTTATGGCACTTTTTGAAATGTATTTATGTTTTGCATGCTGAGCACGGCACTTATGTGATGAAGGCTTTGTGGAAAGCCGAAACATGTAGTAGGTGTTAATAAACACCCTTGGACTCTGCTGATTTGTGTGGTGTTTTCGGAACTCTGAGAGCGTGGTATACTTCATTGGAATCTTTGGATTAATAGGATTACCCGCGTGCTCAGCCGGCATTCACGCCACCTTCCTCGGGCCACTGCAACCCTATGAGCGACAAAGTGTTTTGGATATATATATATATATATATATATATATATATATATATATATATATATATATATATATATATATTCACTAAAAAAACCATAGGTTATAGACCATATATAGTTAGGAATTAGCATTTACAAAACCTTGAAAATTCACTGAAAAAACCATAGGTTATAGACCATATATAGTTAGGAATTCGCATTTACAAAACCTTATTTTACTCACACAAAACCATCAGTGATGTCATCAGTGATGTCACTGACCATGTCATGAATGATGTAATATGTGACATCATCAGCAGTGGATTGCGGGTGCGCGATATATAGTTAGTGCAACTAACTATATATGGAATTTCAATGGTTTTGTGTGAGTAAAATAAGGTTTTGTAAATACGAATTCCTAACTATATATGGTCTATAACCTATGGTTTTTTCAGTGAATTTTCAAGGTTTTGTAAATGCTAATTCCTAACTATATATGGTCTATAACCTATGGTTTTTTCAGTGAATTTTCAAGGTTTTGTAAATGCTAATTCCTAACTATATATGGTCTATAACCTATGGTTTTTTCAGTGAATATATATATATACATACATATATAAACATATATCATCTGTATATCTATATAAATACAAACATAAATGCATGCATACATATACTTAGATGCATGTTATTTACATGAAAGTTGAAAAAACACTAATAAAAGCAAAGCTAAAAAGCCACCTCATTACAAACAGAATGGCTTTAACTTAAACGAGGGCGAGATCTATTGCATTTTCAATGCTTGTTTACTTTTGTTCCATCAAGAAGGCATTCAGATGTGTCACACATTTGCCATAAATTCTGAATGTTAGCACTCTAGTTGCACATTAGATCACTGTAGTAAAGCTACTGCTCACCAGGGACGTCTGCTGCTGGTATTCAAAGTGCATGTTTCAGTCTGCATGTCAGAATTTTTTTAATGAAATAGAAGAGGATTTGAGAAGTCACTCAAAATGATCCCTAATTTTTCTTTCTGAAGCACTAATCATACTTTCTATGGCAAAATTAACCCCCTCATGTTGTTCCTTTTTAAATTGAGTGTTTTCAGACTTACCACTTCATTCCAATCAAGATGGCTTCTGGTGTGCCATACTTTTGTCATAAGTAAGACTGTTAGCGCTCTAGTTGTTCTTTAGAACACTCTGGGACATTCTGTCATTGGGCTATACTTGGGGTACATCTGGGTGATATTTGGGCTACATTTAGGCTCTTTTGTCTCTGGTGGCCATCTTGGGAGACTGTATGTCAGAATGTTTTAATAAAATTGAAGAGGGTTTGAGAAGTCACTCAAAATGTGCCCTAATTTTTCTTTCTGCAGCACTAATCATAATTCATATGGCAAAATATACCCCCTCATTTTGTTCCCTTTTTAAATTAAATGTTTTAAGAGTTACCACTTTATTCCAATCAAGAAGGCTTCAGGTGTGCCATACCTTTGTAATAAGTAGGACTGTTAGCGCTCTAGTTGTTCTTTAGAACACTCTGGGACATTCTGTCATTGGGCTATACTTGGGCTACATCTGGGTGATATTTGGGCTACATTTGGGCTCTTTTGTCTCTGGTGGCCATTTTGGAAGACTGCATGTCAGAATTTTTTAATGAAATAGAAGAGGATTTGAAAAGTCACTCAAAATGTGCCCTAATTTTGCTTTCTGCAGCGCTAATAATACCTTCTATTGCATAATATACCCCCTCATTTTGTTCGTTTTTAAATTCAATGTTTTAAGAGTTACCACTTTATTCCCATCACGATGGCTCCAGGTGTGCTATACCTTTGTAATAAGTAGGACTGTTAGCGCTCTAGTTGTTCGTTAGAACACTCTGGGACATTCTGTCATTGGGCTCTACTTGGGCTACATCTGGGTGATATTTGGGCTACATTTGGGCTCTTTTGTCTCTGGTGGCCATTTTGGGAGACTGCATGTCAGAATGTTTTAATGAAATAGAAAAGGATTTGAGAAGTCACTCAAAATGTGCCCTAATTTTACATTCTGCAGCACTAATCATACTTTCTATGGCAAAATATACCCCCTCATGTTGTTTCTTTTTAAATTAAATGTTTTAAGAGTTACCACTTTATTCCAATCAAGATGGCTTCAGGTGTGCCATACCTTTGTAATAAGTAGGACTGTTAGCGCTCTAGTTGTTCTTTAGAACACTCTGGGACATTCTGTCATTGGGCTATACTTGGGCTACTTCTGGGTGATATTTGGGCTACATTTGGGCTCTTTTGTCTCTGGTGGCCATTTTGGGAGACTGCATGTCAGAATGTTTTAATGAAATAGAAAAGGATTTGAGAAGTAACTCAAAATGTGCCCTAATTTTTCATTCTGCAGCACTAATCATACTTTCTATGGCAAAATATACCCCCTCATGTTGTTTCTTTTTAAATGAAATGTTTTAAGAGTTACCACTTTATTCCAATCAAAATGGCTTCAGGTGTGCCATACCTTTGTAATAAGTAGGACTGTTAGCGCTCCAGTTGTTCTTTAGAACACTCTAGGAGGCTGCAGTAGAACACAAAGGAATCAACTGACAGTCTCTGTCCTTGTTGGATGTACATGTTTTACTGAGAATGTCAGACTTCATTTTCACATGACTGAGAAAGATAATGTGAATTTACAGAAAATATGCTTTCAGTTTAGCTTATAGATACCCTTCCAAACCACTGTGGGAAAATCATGAGATATTAGTTTTCTTTCAAACAATATTCATGATATCACAGCAGAAGGTTTTTTCACATGGTAAAATCACCTTAGAACCCACCACAATTCCTAAAACGAGTGATTTATAATGTAACTAAAGTCCTAAAACCCTCTATTAACTACAATGCTTTTTAATGAGGTGCTATCATGTATATTGGTCCCAAGATGGCTGCCAACACTTCTTGGATGAAGTGCTGACAGCCAATCAGATCTGATGTGTGGTTAGGCTCCGCCCAGATATATATCTTTTTTTGAACCTAAATTACTCAAAATCCACTGGAGCACATATATTGAGACCTAGCAAAGGCACATCGGGCTAACAGTCCCTACAATTTTGCCAACTTTCGTGCAAATCTATTCAGCCGTTCGAGCTAAAAGTGAGGCCAACCGCCCTATGGACATTAACATGGGAAAAACGCGTTTTGGGACCACCCTTTTTTCTCGGCCCCCCCTTGATGAAACCCCCCCAAATTGTCAGGGGCTGCTCAGAAACAAAATGTTCCATTTTCCTGAAAATTTCAGCCAATTCCGTCCACAAACGCCAAAGTTATTAGACATAGAATTTTCAAAAATCCCATAGAGAAAAAATCCTAACTATATATACCTACTGGCGACCGCCAGTAGGTAATATATATATATATATATATATATATATATATATATATATATATATATATATATATATATATATATATATATATATATATATATATCACCTACTGGCGGTCGCCAGTAGGTAGTTAGGACCTAGTTTCCATAGGAAATCCACAACATTCTATTTGGAATAACTTTGGCGCCGATGGATGAATCTTCGTGAATTTCTCCAGTTCTGCTCCTTCCTTGAAAGTTTGGGGGTGATTCGTCAAGTGGGGGCGAGAAAAAAAGGGGGGTCCCAAAGCGTGTTTTCCCCATGCAATTTTCCATAGGGACCTTTAGCCAGGGCTACAGCCCGACCGGCTGAACGGAATTACACAAAATTTGGCAGAGAGGTGGAGTTCTGTTCGCAGATTGTGCTTTTTGTTAAATGGTGTAAATCCGTTCAATAGTTTCTGAGAAAATTGCAAGTAAAATCATAGCGCTATCTAGAGTCGGAGTTCAGTACGCGTACTGAAATCTGTTCAATTATGAGCGCGAACTGCATGCTGATTGGCTGTGAACTGTCTGTCAACACTCGAAACCAGGAAGTGTTGGTGGCCATCTTGTGTCTCGCTAGAACCGAGTCACAAGAAAACAGTAAAACAAAGTTGAGAAGTAAGGGAAGGGGGTAGAGTAGAGATATTATGACCCTCTAGGCTTGCTTAGGGGGTCGTATATGGATGTTTAGGCTCTATTTTTTTATTTTATTTTTTTAAAGAAAAATCGTGGCATATGCATATGTAAATACCTATAATTACGAGCAGGAGCTGCATGCTGATTGGCTGTTAATACTCCAAACCAGGAAGTATTGGCAGCCATGTTGTTTGTCGGAAGAGCAGAGCCACAAGATAACAGTAAAACAAAGTTGAGAAATAAGGAAAGGGGGCAGGGTAGAAACATTCTATAGTCTTGGTCAGGGGGTGGTACATGGATCTTTAGGGTCAATTTTTATTAATTGTACGCGGTGGAAAAGGTGAATAAAAAAGTAGAAGTCCGTTTTATTCATTAGGTCCCGGGGGGTTAATTACGGGGGCAATTTTTCTGCATAATGGGGGCTTGTAAGGTGCCCCGAGCACTGAGGAACGGCACTCCTCTGGTTTATTTTGAAGTATGCGGGGGGTTACGCTCCTACTCCCCGCAGTCTCGGGGAGCGGCACCCCTTGGGTCTTTTTAAAAAAAATATATGTGTTAAGCTCTCTCTCTGACCCAGTACACGTCACAGGGAATGCCACATTTCTGGGGGAGTGATAGGTAAAATGACCTTCCAGATCCGGGTATTTGCATTGTCTGGAGTTTTTTATTGATGTTGGGAGGGTGGGCTTGATAATACGTCCATGTTAATATGCACCTAAGTTTACTGGTCAAAAAAAGAGAGCAATGGCCCACATTATCAACAAAAGGCGATACATTATCATTGCATTTATTGGCAGGAAACTGCCGATAAGGCGGAGATAATGGGCTTGATAATATGTACTTGTGAATAACCATAGCAGCCTAGGTTAGGATCAGAACCTGGGCTGCTATGGGAAGTTACAAGGGCCTATTATCAAGCACATTATCGCCGCTTTATCGGCAGTTTCCTGTCGATAAAGCAGTGATAATGTATCGCCTTTTGTATGTAAAGCTTTCCTTTTTTTTGGTGTAGCAGTTGTACTCTCTTCGCATGCTCAGCGTTGTTTCGAAGTTCACGTTTTTTTCTTCAAGTTCAACAAGCAAACCTTTCTTTATATCAGTTAGTAAATCTGTTGCTTTCTTTTCCTGGTTTGTGTGATTCATCAGGTGCTGTACTTTTGTACAGTATTAATAGTCATATTTTTTATATATTTATTTGAAAGGTAGTGCTGAGGTGCCAAGGTGCCAAACGTTGATTACGTAGTCCGTCCACTGCCATTTTAGTAGTTTCTCACCGTTGTATTTATTATATCAGTTAGTTAGTACTTAGTAGTTTTCAATCCTAGTCTTGAATATCTTACTATAGTATTTCAACATTATTTTTATTGTGGACCGTCATACCCCTCCCCCACAAAATAAAACAAGCATTTGCAATGCAATAGGTCTCGCATTATTTAAGTTTGAGCTATTAGCATTGTAAATGGCAATTGTTTTTTGCTTTATGCTATAGTTTTTTTTTTACATAAAAAGCTACATATAAAATATGGTTTATTAAAGTTATTTATGCAGTATCTAAATTTTGTTTGCATAAAACAGTATAATAATATCTTAGTAAAAAAGTCAAATATTTTAATGGAAATTCACCAAATGTTCATTTATGTGTTGGTTTTGAAAATAGCTAAATTAATAGCTTTGTCATTTACAATGCCAATAGTTATAACTTTCGCAAATGTGACACCTATAGCATTTGTAATGCAACATTTGTATTTACGTGAATTAGATGTATTGATATTACAAATAACAATGGCTTTTAATTTTTTTAATACTTAATAAAAGTGATTGTAATTTATAATGGCAATAGCTTAAACTTTTGTAAATAACTTTTGTGAAGATTGTGTTCAGTGTATTTTATTGTAACAAAATCCAAGAACAGAAGTGAAATATTAACATCTTTTTGTGACATTTGTAATAAAGCTTGAAACATTGAGAGAACATATTTGTGCTGTGGTGGTGCTGAGTGATGCTGTGGTGGTGCTGAATGGGGCTGTGGTGATGCTGAGTGATGCTGTGGTGGTGCTGAGTGGTGCTATGGTGGTGCTGTGGTGGTGCTGAGTGATGCTGAGTGATGCTGTGGTGGTGCTGAGTGGTGCTGTGGTGGTTCTGAGTGATGCTGTGGTGGTTCTGAGTGATAATGTGGTGGTGCTGAGTGACTGTACTCACTGTCACTCTGCACTCACTGTCACTCTGCACTCACTGTCACTCTGCACGCACTCTGCACTCACTGTCACTCTGCACTCACTGTCACTCTGCACTCACTCTGCACTCACTGTCACTCTGCACTCACTGTCACTCCGCACTCACTGTCACTCCGCACTCACTGTCACTCTGCACTCACTCTGCACTCACTGTCACTCCGCACTCACTGTCACTCCGCACTCACTGTCACTCCGCACTCACTGTCACTCCTCACTCACTGTCACTCTGCATTCACTGTCACTCCGCACTCACTCTGCACTCACTGTCACTCTGCACTCACTGTCACTCTGCACTCACTCTGCACTCACTGTCACTCTGCACTCACTGTCACTCTGCACTCACTGTCACTCCGCACTCACTGTCACTCCGCACTCACTGTCACTCCGCACTCACTGTCACTCCGCACTCACTGTCACTCCGCACTCACTGTCACTCCGCACTCACTGTCACTCTGCACTCACTCTGCACGCACTCTACACTCACTGTTTCTGCACGCACTCTGCACTCACTGTCACTCTGCACTCACTGTCACTCTGCACTCACTCTGCACTCACTGTCACTCTGCACTCACTCTGCACTCACTGTCACTCTGCACGCACTGTCACTCTGCACTCACTGTCACTCTGCACTCACTGTCACTCTGCACTCACTGTCACTCTGCACTCACTGTCACTCTGCACGCACTCTGCACTCACTGTCACTCTGCACGCACTCTGCACTTACTGTCACTCTGCACGCACTCTGCACTCACTGTCACTCCGCACTCACTGTCACTCCGCACTCACTGTCACTCTGCACTCACTGTCACTCCGCACTCACTGTCACTCCGCACTCACTGTCACTCTGCACTCACTCTGCACGCACTCTACACTCACTGTTTCTGCACGCACTCTGCACTCACTGTCACTCTGCACTCACTGTCACTCTGCACTCACTCTGCACTCACTGTCACTCTGCACTCACTGTCACTCTGCACGCACTGTCACTCTGCACTCACTGTCACTCTGCACTCACTGTCACTCTGCACTCACTGTCACTCTGCACTCACTGTCACTCTGCACGCACTCTGCACTCACTGTCACTCTGCACGCACTCTGCACTTACTGTCACTCTGCACGCACTCTGCACTCACTGTCACTCTGCACGCACTCTGCACTCACTGTCACTCTGCACTCACTGTCACTCTGCACTCACTGTCACTGCACTCACTCTGCACTCACTGTCACTCTGCACTCACTCTGACTCTGCACGCACTCTGCACTCACTGTTTCTGCACGCACTCTGCACTCACTGTCACTCTGCACTCACTGTCACTCTGCACTCACTCTGCACTCACTGTCACTCCGCACTCACTGTCACTCCGCACTCACTCTGCACGCACTCTCCACGGCCCATTGCTTCACTTCACTTTTCCTTAGCCATCCCGTTTGAGAACACATTGAATTAATTCAATAGTGGATCTGTGCCTTACAAAAACTTCAGTTATAGAAGGTTAGCATAAATAAACGAATCTTGATTCATGTATAATAAGAATAATACAGGCTGCGTAAACAGAGAACATGGCAAACTGACACATTTTGAGCAACATGCGGCAATGTCACCAGGGCATGGGGTGATACTTGAATGCTTGAAGTTATAAATATTACTTTCAATAAATGCTGCTTAACTCAGTTATATAATAGTATGCACTTAATTGAGACACTGAAAAATGTTGAAAATATATAACGTTTTATTTGTATGTCTTTTTTCTTGCTATTGTTCGTCTGATTTACATATTTGGCTGGCTCGGCTCGTGCTCTTGCTCTTAGAGCCACACCAGACCCCTGGCTCGGCTCTTCTCAGGGCTGTCCATGCCCCACCATAAAGGTGGTGTCTTCTCCGCCCTTGGTTATGGGGTCTCCCCTCCTTGGTTTGTTAGTGTGTCTGGCAGGTACACAGCGCCTCGCCTGCTCCCGCGCCGCTTCTAGCAGCAGTGGCTGCCCTGGTACCAGGCCCGCCGGGCAGGCGATACTCGTCTGTTCAAGAAATGCACCCCGGCCCGCGCGCGAGCCCGAGGACTGATCCCGATCAGACGTCTGAAAGAGGCTCGCAATTAAAAAAGAAAAAACACAAGACGCCGGTAACCGGAGCGCGGTCGCGGAATTCCTCTACAAATTGCCACTGAGTGCTTTGGACGAGCACCTCCCTGCCTGCTCGGCACTGTGACCGGAAGACATAAACTACCCCCTCAACTCACTCCCTGCTTCTTTCCGCCCTTCTTTACTCCCATGTCACTTCCCCTTCGATCCCTTCGTGTAGTCATAAAAGGCAGAGCTCTTGCTCTGATGGTGGGGCATAGAACGGAACTAACGAGGCACATAGAGACGCTCGAGGGGGATATTCTGGAAGATGAAAAGAAACTGAGAAGCAGCCTTTGTTCTAAGCATTTTTTATGCAGCGTTTTGCGCCGGCCTGCGACCAGGAAGTCAGGCAGGCCGGGCGGGACAACCGGAAGTAGGAGGGCGGGAGCCTACCCCGCCTCCCACGGAAGAGCCGCGATTGTTTGGAGCACCGGAGCAGGCAGGAGCCTACCCTGCGCCCCGGTGCCGAAGAAGGGAAGAAGAGTCTTGCTGCCGGTGGGAGCCGCTGCACTGAGGAAGCCGGTGAGTGGGGCTTCGCCTTGTTGGGGGGGGGGCGCATCTGTGTGCGGGCGCGCGGCGGGCTGTGTATGTATGTGAGCGTGCATGTGTGTGTGTATGTGTATGTGTCCTGGAGTCTGTGTGTATGCGTGTGTGTGACGGGGGGGGGTTGCCTGTCTGGGTGCCTGCGTGTCTGTGTAAGTGTAAATGCGTGTGCGTGTGTGTGGAGCCGGGAGGAGAGGGGCTGGTGTGTGTGGAGGGGTCTCTGTGTATGCGTGTAGGTGACGGGGGTGTGCCTGTGTATGCGTGTGTATGTGCGCATGCGTGAGTGCTGTGTATGCGTGTGGCTGTGATGTGCGCATGCGTGAATGTTGGTGCGCGTGCACGCAGCTGAATCCAGCTAAGGATAAGCTCGTCACAGTTTCTTGTCCTTCATTCCCCCGTGTCAGACAGCTTTAAGTCTCCGCCTGGACGCATCCTTCGGATGCGATTTCCAGGCGAGACCTAAAAAGTATGTAGTTTTTTTAATTAACTTTTATTAAACAATAAATATAAACAAAACTCAATTATAACTATATTAGAACTGGCAAAATAAGTTAAACAATGTTATAAAGAAATTGTGAAATGGATTCCAAAAGGTGTCCGATTGGTAATCTGCAAAAGAAAAAAGAAAATTAGAGTTTAGAATTATGTAGATGTAAGTGAATGAGCTGAAGCATTACAAGTTGTGACTCGTATATTCCTGTTCTGTTATAGTGCCGCGTTCAAGTGGTGTCTATATGGAAGTGCCTACTGCTTTACTGACGCCCGTTATGCCGAATTATGTCTAATGCATTCCTATGAAGGATTTGTAGATCTGGGCCTCTGTGCTTACCGTTGTGTAAACTTTGCGCCAATCACATTAGGAAGTGGAGTTCACAACTTAAGTTGAGCAGATCTTCTACACGTCCAAGCAGACAGCAGTGTCTAAGTTTAAGAGAGAAAGAGAAATGATGTCACAAAGAGTGAGAGAGAGAAAACAACATTAAAACTGTGTCGCAGAGTCTGGAGTTGAGATTTTTTGTTGAACCAGACGTAGATTTACTAGCTCTTTGCATCACTTTACCCATGTTAAATGTGACTAAAAAGTGGCGTAATAAGGTTGATGATCTGTTTGTCAGACTGTTGTAACCTATCTGTTGTCACTGCTCGGAGGTAAGTATACATTTTACAGAGAAGCTGCTGTACACTACGCACTCTGTGCCATATTATCAAGCCTGGGTGACAGAAATTATTGCCACTTTATCAGCAGGAAAGTGTCGCTAAAGTGGCGATAATGGGTTTGATAATATGCTCTAAGGAATTCCAATCGAAGCTCATGTCAGATGTCCTTCATATCTAACATGAGCTTCGATTGGAATTCCATAGAGCATATTATCAAACGTATTATGGCCACTTTAGCGGCAGTTTGCTGCCGATAAAGTGCCGATAATTATTTCACCAAGGGTTGATAATATGGCCTTCTCTCGTTTCACAAATAAAGCTAACACTACAGTTTTACAAGTGCAGTGTACCTGGTACATTTTTCTTGCTATAGTGCCGCGTTCAAGTGGTGTCTATATGGAAGTGCCTACTGCGTTACTGACGCCCGTTATGCCGAATTATGTCTAATGCATTCCTATGAAGGATTTGTAGATCTGGGCCTCTGTGCTTACCGTTGTGTAAACTTTGCGCCAAACACATTAGGAAGTGGAGTTCACAACTTAAGTTGAGCAGATCTTCTACACGTCCAAGCAGACAGCAGTGTCTACGTTTAAGAGAAAAAGAGAAATGATGTCACAAAGAGTGAGAGAGAGAGAAAACAACATTAAAACTGTGTTGCAGAGTCTGGAGTTGAGATTTTCTGTTGAACCAGACGTAGATTTACTAGCTCTTTGCATCACTTTACCCATGTTAAATGTGACTAAAAAGTGGCGTAATAAGGTTGATGATCTGTTTGTCAGACTGTTGTAACCTATCTGTTGTCACTGCTCGGAGGTAATTATACATTTTACAGAGAAGCTGCTGTACACTACGCGCTCTAGGCAATAATATCAACCATGGGCGACAAAAATTATTGCCACTTTATTGGCAGGAAAGTGTCGCTAAAGTGGCGATAATGGGTTTGATAATATGCTCAATGGAATTCAAATCAAAGCTCATGTCAGATGTCCTTCATATCTAACATGAGCTTCAATTGGAATTCCATAGAGCATATTATCAAACCTTTTATGGCCACTTTAGCAGCAGTTTGCTGCCGATAAAGTGGCGATAATTTTGTCGCCAAGGGTTGATAATATGGCCCTCTCTCGTTTCACAAATTAAGCTAATACTACAGTTTTACGAGTGGAGTGTACCTGGTACATTTTACTTGTTATAGTGCCGCGTTCAAGTAGTGTCTATATGGAAGTGCCTACTGCGTTACTGGCGCCCTTTATGCCAAATTATTTCTAATGCATTCCTATGAAGGATTTGTAGATCTGGGACTCTGTGCTTACAGTTGTGTAAACTTTGCGCCAAACACATTAGGAAGTATAGTTCACAGCTTAAGTTGAGCAGATCTTCTACACGTCCAAGCAGACAGCAGTGTCTAAGTTTAAGAGAGAAAGAGAAATGATGTCACAGAGAGTGAGAGAGAGATAAAACAACATTAAAACTGTGTCGCAGAGTCTGGAGTTGAGATTTTTTGATGAACCAGAAGTAGATTTACTAGCTCTTTGCATCACTTTACCCATGTTAAATGTGACTCAAAAGTGGCGTAATAAGGTTGATGACCTCTTTGTCAGACTGTTGTAACCTATCTGTTGTCACTGCTCGGAGGTAATTATACATTTTACAGAGAAGATGCTGTTCACTACGCTCTCTGGGCAATAATATCAAGCCTGAGCGACAACAATCATTGCCACTTTATCGGCAGGAAAGTGTCCCTTAAGTCGCGATAATGGGTTTGATAATATGCTCTATGGAATTCCAATCGAAGCGCATGTCAGATGTCCTTCATATCTAACATGAGCTTCAATTGGAATTCCATAGAGGATATTATCAAACCTATTATGGCCACTTTAGAGGCAGTTTGCTGCCGATAAAGTGGTGATAATTTTGTCGCCAAGGGTTGATAATATGGCCCTCTCTCGTTTCACAAATTAAGCTAACACTACAGTTTTACGAGTGGAGTGTACCTGGTACATTTTACTTGTTATAGTGCTGCGTTCAAGTGGTGTCTATATGGAAGTGCCTACTGGGTTACTGACGCCCGTTATGCCAAATTATTTCTAATGCATTCCTATGAAGGATTTGTAGATCTGGGCCTCTGTGCTTACCGTTGTGTAAACTTTGCGCCAAACACATTAGGAAGTAGAGTTCACAACTTAAGTTGAGCAGATCTTCTACACGTCCAAGCAGACAGCAGTGTCTAAGTTTAGGAGAGAAAGAGAAATGATGTCACAGAGAGTGAGAGAGAGAGAAAACAACATTAAAACTGTGTCGCAGAGTCTGGAGTTGAGATTTTTTGTTGAACCAGAAGTAGATTTACTAGCTCTTTGCATCCCTTTACCCATGTTAAATGTGACTCAAAAGTGGCGTAATAAGGTTGATGGCCTGTTTGTCAGACTGTTGTAACCTATCTGTTGTCACTGCTCGGAGGTAATTATACATTTTACAGAGAAGCTGCTGTACACTACGCATTCTGGGCAATAATATCAAGCCTGGGCCACAAAAATTATTGCCACTTTACTGGCAGGAAAGTGTTGCTAAAGTGGCGATAATGGGTTTGATAATATGGTCTATGGAATTTCAATCGAAGCTCATGTCAGATGTCCTTCACATCTAACATGAGCTTCGATTGGAATTCCATAGAGTATATTATCAAACCCGTTATCGCCACTTTCCTGACAATAAAGTGGCGATAATTCTGTTGCCAAGTTTTGATAATATGGCCCTCTCTCCTTTCATAAATAAAAGTTACACTACAGTTTTACGACTCCAGTGTACCTGGTACATTTTACTTGTTATAGTGCTGTGTTCAAGTGGTGACTATATGGAAGTGCCTACTGCGTTACTGACACCGTTTATGGCCACTTATTTCTAATGCATTGCTATGAAGGCTTTGTAGATCTAGGCTGCTGTGCTTACCTTGTATAAAGAGTGCGGCCACCATAGTTCACCACTCGACTTGAACTCTGCTTCTATACGTCAAAGTATATTCAATAAGTTGCAGAGAATTCCATTGCTGATGCTCGATAGGTCGTGGTTGCTTCTGAACGATGTTTGGTGAAGGAAACAAAAGGACATTTTGATTAGTCATTGAAACTGAGTTGCGTAACTACTTTCAAAAGTGAATTTTAATGTGGGTTCTTAATATTCCGTAGTTAAGACTGTTGCAGCTCCAGCAAACAAAGGAAGATCAATAGGTTAATAAAGGCCTGGGACGGTGTCGTGACGCAGGAAAAAAAATACTATCATGGACGCACAATTAATAATAATTGAGGCCTAAGCACATGGCGTAGTACAGAAATACGACAAAGAAAATTATGCTCATACAAATTTTGAGATTAGAGGAGTACAGGACCTCGTGACTTATAAAGAAATATTTCAATTATGTAAGTACAATTTAAAACCATTGAGGGGTATGAAAGCTATATGAAGGATAAAAAAATAGTATTATGCATATACAATTTACAGTGGAGGCTGATGTTGTGACGTCTTCTCTTACCTTTGTTTCTGTCGTCTTTTGTAGTGTCTTGAAAGGCTCTGGTTTCGCTGAGTCTGGGGTGTTTTCGCCAGTCTGTCTGTCATCACAGCAGAGGCAGGCAAAAGAGAGCGTGCTCACGTCAGTGTCCGCATTATATGGGAACTGTGGGGGCTGACCAAACCAAGCCCAGGGCCGTCATTGGTAGCGTTTTCGCAGTCTATAAGAATGATGGCCGTGGAGTACATCACATTGGCTAATGTATTGGTTTCCAGGCTAAATGATAGCAAGCATGCTTGGTGGTGGCATGTGGGTAGTGTGGGCGGGCATGCACCGCGCATGTGCAAGTATGAGTGTGTGCACCAACAATTAACAAGAGTGAGAGATGGGAGAGGTGTCATAATGTAAGCAGAGGCAGGCCCAGAATCGGATCTGAAATGAGTCAGCACTTCCAATCATTCTTCTTAGCATGCCATGAGCTCTGATTTGTCACTGAGAGGGTGATCGCACCATAGTTTGTATTGCATATCATACTCAGCGTGTACCCACGCTTACGGTACGAATATGCTTTGACGTTAAGTGTCGCATTAAAGCTTTGGTGTGACGTCATGTACGTCGTTCTGTACGCGAATTGGGGCAATGTTTCTACTTGGTTTAAAACATTTATTTATGGATTTATTGTAGATACTTAGGGCAGGCATTTGGGATAACTATGATTTTTTTAAAATACTTTTAATAATCCTATATTACTTTTAAAAAGAATTACACAAATCGCGGTAGAAGATCATGCGTACTCGTATTGAAAGAGCTGCGCAAGCGCATCATAAGCGTACGCAAAGCCATGTGACTTTAAAAGTAGAGATTTGATTGGCTCGTAACTTTTCCTATTGCGAGTGTTGAAAGTTCCGTCCCATTATAATTATTCGACTCTAACTTTCTAAGAAGAAGCATTTGTTGTGAGAATCTTCTCAAATAGAAGGATGATCACCATAATAAGAGCAATGGAGTCATCTCCCAGCAGTTCTTCAGAGGGAGATTTCATTTGTGAAGAAGCTCCAAAGAAGAGGAAAGAAGCTCTAATTTGGAAGTTTTTCACTTTTCCAGAAGGTCAAAAATAGGTTAATGCAGCAAAAGTAACCTGTAAAATTTGCCAAACAACTCTTTCAAGGGGTGATCCATGTAAAAGATACTCCTTTGGCACAGCAAATATTGTGCGACACATGAAGAACTTGCACCCCAAGAACTTTGCTTGAGCTGAAAGACGGAGGATGCACGAGAACCCACCTGCTGCTACACCAAGCACATCAACTGCGGCAGCATTTTCAGCAAGCAGTCCACACCCACATATATTCTGACTTTGCTAAAGTTAAATTTCTTTGCATTTATTGCGATAAACATTTGTGTTACGGGGAACAGTCTATCGACTTGATAAAACACAGGATACAGGATCATTGCTGTCCTCGACATTAGTTGTTCTTTTTTTCATTCTTTTGTTCCGCTTGGAATTTGTTGAGAAAACACAAAAAAAATACAAAACAAAAAAAACCAGTTCTTTTTAGAACTACCTTTACTGGTCAAAGAAAGAACTATATTTCTATGTTAGTGTGTAAAACGTTTGTCAGAATGAATGTGTAGTTCATAAATGAATAAATGATTATATTACTAGTGTATGAAGAATGTGAACGTACAGAACTATCAGGAAGTGCTACAGCATAAATCTATAAGGTGTTTACCTATAGTATACTGTAGTATGTGCGAAGCACTTAAATGTAACATATGTACATAAATATGTTAGAAGTCTCTGCTTTAATTTGCGCTGCTGGTGAAACTGCCTGGGTGAATTTGTATGTGTTAGGGGCGGATTTACAATCCCCTTGTGCCTCTTTTACACAGCCATTGCGTCACTTTTGTGACGCAGCGGTGGTGCAAAAGATGTGCCATGGTGTGTGCTATTAACAATGTGACGCATCTGGAGGGTGCATTACATATTAAAGCCCTGCGCCAGAAGAGGCTTTCCTGTGCAGAAGGGGGCGCAGCAATGCCTCCTAAAAGTGACTGAGTGAAATGTATAACATTTCATTCAGTCACTTTTGAGCTTATGCTGCGTCAAAACCTTGCACATGCTTGAAGCAGGTGTAAGGATTGATACAGCTTTGTGAGCATAGGACCCCAGAGCATTGCTGGAGTTGTATTATGCTTGCAACCAAAGTCAATCAATAATTAATCCCAAAAATACTTTGCAATTTAGTTTTGTTATTATTTTATAATAGGAATATGAAATATAATCTAAAACATTAAATACATATAAATATTTATATTAAAAATATAAGAAATTAGCGTAAAAAGAAAGACATAATAATTAATACATTTATACCATCATTTACAAAACCTTTGAAATTCACTGAAAAAAACATAGGTTCACAAATGTTATAGTTAGGAATTAGCATTTAAAAAACCTTGCAAATTCATTGAAAAAATCATAGGTTTCACACACGTTATAGTTAGGAATTAGCATTTAAAAAACCATGCAAATTCATTGAAAAACCCCTAGTTTTCACACGTTATAGTTAGCTGAACATTTCTCTCATACAAAACCTTTGAAATTCCTCCGTTATAGTTAGCTCAGCTAACTATACCTTGCGCGCCCGCAATGCACTGCTGATGATGTCACATGTAACATCACTCATGACATGGTCAGTGACATCACTCATGGCATCACTGATGACATCTCAAATGACATCACTGATGATATCATCCTTGTGAAAGAATGGCAGACCTCTTTTTTGGCGTAATATAACCTTTGATACACACCTTCAGAAATAGAAAGTAAACATTTTTTAAAAATGGAGATACCAATACCACTTACCCACAACCTATTCAGTAATTCCGCCATCTACATACCCATGCACTCATTCACCAACAGTTCTATATAGTCACTTTTACATGTACTCACTCATCATATGTACTCATATACTTATAAATACTGTTACACACCGACACACATCCATACAGTTACTCACACACATACTCACACATGCAAATAAACATCCATTTGTTTGCATATACAGCTATACACACACCACTACACTTACTTTCACAGAAACGTACACATACTTACTCTCTTAAACAATCAGTGATAGAAACACATTCTTATTCATACAGGAACTTTTTGAATCTGTCACTGTCAAATATCCTTACTTATATACATCGATATTCACACATGTTTAAAACATATGTACTTACTCATAAAGACACTATTGAGGCAGTCATTCACTCACAAGCACACCCATACACACATTCATCCACCCGTTCAGTCCTGCACACATGCTGTCTTCAAAACACATACAAACAGTGATTCAGTCATTCATGCATCTGTGCCCTAAGTAATACCCGCCACCAAACCCTACAGACACTCATTCTGATACTCAAAAAACTAACTAATAACCCATATAGACACTCGTATAGCTACTCACCAACCCATGCAGCCACTTATACACAAAGTGAGACACTGATACAGATATTTACATATTTAAACATTACTCGCTAATACATGTATTCAATAAGATACACTTAATAAGTCACCTATACAAGGAAATTTACAAAGAAAACATCCATTTAGACACTTAAATACCCATTTATTCTTCCATCGACCTTTAGATATACATTATAAAAATATTTCTTTTTCAGAAAGACACACATTTAGTGGATGATGTCATCAGTGACGTCATTTGAGATGTCATCAGTGATGACATCATTGATGTCACTGACCATGTCATGAGTGATGTTGTATGTGACGTCATCAGCAGTGCATTGCGGGCGTGCAAGTTATAGTTAGCTGAGCTAACTATAACGGAGGAATTTCAAAGGTTTTGTATGAGAGAAATGTTCAGCTAACTATAACGTGTGAAAACTAGGGTTTTTTCAATGAATTTGCATCATTTTTTAAATGCTAATTCCTAACTATAACGTGTGTGGAACTTATGGTTTTTTCAATGAATATATATATAACTATATCCAAACAAACTGCGACGCATAGGGTGCCTAGCCTCACAGATCGGGGCTTGTTCAGTAGCGTCAATTCTGACATATTCCAAAAGAAACCACATTCTACTTCCTGGGATGCAAGAATAAGCCACACCACTGTGCTGAGTTTCAAATTCATTTATTCTGGCAGCAAACACAGCATGACACGTTTCAACTCTCCTGAGTCTTATTCATATTCTAAATGTTAAAAGGTCACTGATTGGTCTGTTTTATAGCTGGTATTAATGAGCAGTGATGAGGGACAAAGTACCTATTTCCAAACGGCAATTTGAAATGCGCAGGGTGTGACTGCAGTACGCACGTAAGTTCATCTTAAACATTTATTATTGTCAGGAAGCACTGGCAGTTTTAAATTAAATGCGAAGATAAATCCTTAATCCTTTTACTGTTTTTAACATCATTTTACTCATCCACTACTAACGATTCTTCTGACAAATGATTATACTTAAGTGTTCAGACTACAGTACCCATAATGCCTTGTTTTTGCAAAACACATACTGGTGTCCCAAGAGTTAAAAAATACCTTCAATCCTTCATTTGGAAAACAGTTATGCAGTCTCTTCCATGCCTTTAGTCAGTGGAATAATTCCATGTATGGCAGAGTCTGTGGCATTACGTTTCCATTCAAGGTCATGACATTTTCTTGAAAACTTCGATCGAAAAAGCTTCTCTGCCTTCATTCGATAAAAGTAGGCATAGAGTGCAAGAACAGTTCTCTGCAAATCCTGGCTGAGTTACAAAAGGTTTTCCGAACATTATGTGCGGGCCTCACATAGGTGGCCCCGCTCCAGTCACTCCGTGAACTTTTTTTCGGTCATTCGGCGGGTCTCCCATCTGTTACAAATCCAAATGAACTGCAACGCATAGGGTGCCTAGCCTCACGGATTGGGACTTGTTCAGTAGCATCAATCCTGACATATTCCAAAAGAAACTGCATTCTACTCGGTTCGGCCGTGTGCTACCCCCACACTGACCCTCCCCCGCCCCACCGCCCTGCACCACTCCCTCCAGAAGCCTCTTGTACTTACAATGCAGACAGAAGAGAATAGATGTTGTCGCCGGTTACTGGTTGTCCCTCCCTCTACCCCGCATTTCACATTGCATTTGAAATCAGGCTTGGGTTATGCATAAGACACTATTAATGCCATACCCATGGCCCTTTGGTGTTCTATTTGGTAAAAGAAAGAATCTGACCTTAATCAGGCAGTCACCAGAGATTGTTTATCCTGTGAGCATGGCTCTGCACCCTGTGGTTAAGGTATATCAAAGAGAGTTTCTTGGTGCTGGGATGTGCCCGACTGTTTTAGCAATCTAAGATAATCGTGAAGAAAGATAGAAACTGGGTCCTGGATTGTTTTTTATGCATAAACAAGCAACTAGAGAACCAACCCTGTAGTCCGAGATTATTGCATCATTCAAATGGTGCCAACTACTGCCCCATACTTATTATATATGATTGATGTTTATGAGAGAACACTGCTGGCAAGGTTCAGATTAGGCTCCTTCCGCTGGGTAATTTGCTTTCCCCTCGGCCTGTATTCTCCGGATTCTATTTGTACTTGTCCATGTGATGTGCATTCAAGCCAAACCGTCTTACACTTTGTCTTCTTTTGTCAATTTTATTTGCCATACACAAGGACATTTTTATTACCCTTATTAAGTAGACATACGTTTTCGAAATATAAAACTTCCCTATTTTACCTGCTGCAACTCAATGACCACTGTGCATGCCATGCAGTTGCTGGCTTCTTGAAGTGTATCTTAGCTAAAAGAAGGAGCATGTTGTTTTGATGAAATAGTTTTTATTTTCCATTTTAAAAAGTGTTGTTGGTCTTGTATTGGCATCTTACTTTTTACTCATTTTATTGTCTTTTTAGCTTGGCTGTCCAGGGATTTAAAATGTAGCTTTGTCACTTAACATATTGTAAATTATTTTATACAACATATGTGTCTTATATTACATGATTCTTTTTATTGTATGTATCTTTTATGATCTGCCACAGGAGATCGAATAAAGATGAATGCTAAAGCGAGTATGTAGTAGCTTGCCTGCCTCGCGCTCGCTCTGCGGGCAATGCGCGAGGCACTGTTCTCGTGCTGCTGCCTACGTAATGTACTTGGCAGTTGGCGGCTCGAGCGCGAGACTGTTGACTGTTATTCTGTGCCTGCATGTCGTGCTGGCGGAAGCTTGAAAGAGAATAAAGATTCTTCTGCTTACCTGATGTCTGATGAGTTATTACACTCATTATTGGCGACGACGACTTCAGGCTTCCGCAACGGACCCACTCATTTCGCTTACCTCGTGTGGTGAAGAAATCGGCGGCGAACTGACGCCTCGCTGTGGCCTCTGCGCTGGGAAAGAACATCAGGGAAGGGAAATTGGCGCTGTTTCCCGACGACGCTGGAACTCCCTCCTCATTTCCCGACTGCGCACTTTCACGTAAGTCGAGCGTGTGGAAGTCTACGCCCACCACATCAGTTTCCCGGCAGATGGCTGCCTCTTAGCCTTCTTAAAGGGGAAGTCACCGTTTCATCGTGTATGTGCACTCCATGGGAATTTAACACGAGAAATCAGTTTTCTGCTAAACAAAAAAGGAGTTGGACTATAGTGAAAACATTTATGTGGTTTGTTTTTCTCTGTTGAGGAAACGGAATACAATAGCACGATATATATATATATATATATATATACATCTGGAGGGGAAATATAACTTCCAAATTCAAAGGAAATTCAGGCACAAGCTTTAAACTTAACACAAGTCTGCAATATAATTGACATTGTTCTACCAGCACACTGGACCTTTCCCCTGTGTTAAGTTCTGTCACTGTGGTGTCTTTTTGAAGCAGATTAATTGCTGGGTTACCACAGCATAAATTGTTGTGGCATACGTCCTTCTACTCGCTATTTTCTCTTTATTACTAATGATGCAGTCAATTCACCCTCCGCCTCCATTCCTGGATACTCCCGGTGAACCACCTGTGGCATGGAGAAAATGGTTCGATGCCTTTGAGAACTATTTGGGTGCCATTGGAGCACACAGGTTTAGAGCTGAGAGAAAAAAATGTTTACTTCTTCATTCATTGGGTTTTGAGGGTAGAGAAACTCTCAAACACTTGCCTGAAGTGATTGATGAAGGTGGTGAAGAGACTGATGAGTACCAAAAAACAGTTAGAAAACTTAAGTTAAGGTATGACAAGCAACCCAGTGTCGTGGTTCTAAGGCATAAGTTCTTCAAGAGAGCACAAAAAACAGAAGAGGATGTCGACACGTATGTTACAGCTTTGAGAAAAATGGTTGCAGAATGCGAATTCGAGAATTTCAGTGAACAACTAGTGCGTGATCAATTTATTAGTAAATGCCTGGATAAATCCATCAGACAGAAGCTATTATCTTTGGAAAATCCCACCTTAGATGAATCCATCCGCATAGCAAAAAGTATTGAAACCTCACAATCCTCTATCAGAGAACTTGAATGTAAAAATGTCGAAGTGGTGACTCCTGTTCGCTTTAAAAATGTGGCGAGGAGAAAAGACTTTCAGCAGAGTAATTTTTTCAAGAGAACTGATATTTGTTTCAGGTGCGGTTATCCTTCACATGCTAAAAGTGGAAGGTCATGTCCTGCGAGGAATGCCACATGTCGAAAATGTGGCAAATTGGGGCATTTTGACAAGGTCTGCCAGACAAACAAGAAAAGTCCAAACCAAGTTGCATGCATAAAGGACTCAAGCGAAAGTGACAGCGATGATACCCTATGTGAACTTAAAGACATGGTTCTCGTGGTTAAAGAAGGAGACATAATAACAGGGAATCCTGATGACTGTGTTGATCCTTATGCTATCGTTTGTGTTGGTGATAAAAATCTGAGACTGTTAGTGGATTCAGGTGCCAGGATAACAATGATCAGTGAATCCTTATTCAAAAAAAAATGGGAAAATAGACCTTTGCAACCACCTGACCGCGAACCGGTATCCTATGAAGGGAAAAGCATTGAACTTCTAGGGTATTTTGAAGACGTCCTTGTGTTCAAAAACAGGCACATTTATGGCAAAATTTATGTGGCTGTCAATGGATTGGACATTCTTGGATGGTTCCATCAAGGTTTGTTCAGCATGATGCTACGCCCTGGAGCAAAGGAACAAATTTTAGTGGTTCGTGACCAAACTCATGTGGAAGAACTCCTCAATAAATTCCCTAGAGTATTTTCTGGTGAGCTTGGGAAAATTAAAGGGTTCAAGCACAAGATAAGAATAAAGGATGATGCTGTGCCTGTCAAACACAAAATAAGGAGTGTACCTTTCAGCATCCGAAATGATCTAGAAAAAGAACTCCTATCTATGCATAAAAGAGGTGTAATAGAACCGATTGAATCCTCTGATTGGTCTTCGGCTTTGGTTGTAGCAAGGAAGAAAAACAATGATCTCAGAATCTGCATTGATTTGCGCAACTTAAACAAAGTGATTTGGGTTGACTCACACCCGTTGCCCAACATCACAGAAATGCTAGGCGTAGTCGCGGGGGCTAAAGTTTTCACCAAACTCGACTTGGCCTCTGCATACCATCAAGTCGAACTTGACAAAGAGTCACGCCATTTCACCGCGTTCAACACACCATCTGGATTGTATCAATTCTGCCGCATGCCTTTTGGCCTTGCGTCGGCAGCCTCGGTTTTCCAGAGAGTCATGGTCAACCTTCTCAAAGGAATCAAAAGTGTTGCCATATTTCAAGACGACGTCCTCATATATGCCAAGGATCAGCAGGAACATGACCAGGTGTTATCTAAAATATTGTCAATTTTCCAAGACCATGGGGTTGTACTTAAAAGAGACAAGTGGGTATTCTCCAAAGACAGTGTGGAATATCTGGGTCACACCATTTCTAGTGAAGGAGTAGCACCAAAACCCAGTTTAGTCCAAGCAATTGTAGATGCATCAGCTCCTAAAGACAAAGCAGGAGTGAAATCACTTTTGGGCCTCACGGAGTTCTATTCACGATTCATCCAAGACTATGCCACCAACATTCGTCCCATTTCTAAGTTGTTACAAGACAAAAGTGAATTTGTGTGGGATGAAGAGTGTAGTAAAGCGTTTCATTGGATCAAAGATAAGTTATGCACTGTTAGTGCTTTGAAACCTTACGTGCAGGATGTCCCTTGCACTTTGACTGTTGATGCCAGTAACTATGGATTGGGTGCTGTATTGACACAGGATGTTGATGGAAGTGAACATACCATTGGGTTTGCGTCCAGGGTACTTAGAGAAGCGGAAACCCATTATTCTGTGATTGAGAAAGAGCTCCTTGCATGTTGGTGGGGCATTGAGAAATTCAAAAATTATCTCTGGGGGCGCAAATTCACTCTCCAAACAGACCATAAACCTTTAGTGTCTATTCTAGGTGATACTAAAGGACGCAGTGCTACCCCCCGCATTGCTCGCCTTGCATCCAAGTTATTGCAATTCAATTTTGATGTTGTTCACATTGCTGGTGGCAAAAATGTGAGAGCCGACGCTTTGTCACGTTTACCCTCCTCCACTAGCAAGACCACACCGGATAATGAAGATTGTTGTTATGATGATGGTGAAGATTGCATTATTGCCAGTGTTGAATTGTCACATGTATGTTCTGTGGGGCAAGAAGGTTGGAGGGAAGCTTTAGAAAGTGATCAAACTCTGAAAGACGTTAAAAAACACATTGTCCAAGGTTGGCCGAGGGAAAGAAATGTTCGCATTGAATTGCAGCCCTATGTGAAAGTGAGTGATGAACTGTCCATCGAAGATGGTCTAGTCTTTAGAACAGAGAAATTGGTTCCCCCCGAGAAAATTAGAGCCACACTGTTAACCCAAGCTCATGAAGGACATCTCGGGGCCACACTTACTAAGCGTAGGGTAAGAGAGTACTTTTGGTGGCCTCAGATGGACAAGGATATCGATGCCATGGTGCAAGAATGCACTATCTGTTCCTCTAGTGATAAAAGTTTTCGAACAGCCTGTCCCCCGCTCACGCCCATACCTCTTCCAGGTGCGCCGTGGGAGAAACTTGGCATCGATGTACTAGGGCCATTCCACAGTTTACCTCATCAGTGTAAATTTGCCATTGTAATGATGGATTATTACACGAAATGGCCAGAGGCTAAGTTTGTATCCAAAGTTGACTCGAAAGAGATCATTGGCTTCATGAAAGATATTTTCATGAGAGAAGGGTTTCCTCTTTCTATCATTTCGGACAATGGCGTCCAGTTTGTGTCCACAGAAGTGGAAGATTTTCTTAAAGAGTCTGCCATCACACACCACAGAAGTTCCCTTTACCACCCTCAAACCAATGGTTTGGTGGAAAGGCTCAACAGAGTCATTGGTGATTGTGTCAAGTGGGCTATTGTTCACAACAAAGACGTTCCCCAAAGTGTGAGAGCCATGCTGTGGTTCTACAGGACCACTCCACATTCATCCACAGGGGTGTCACCCTTTGAACTACTCAGGGGCAGGAAACCATGCACTGAATTTAGGCCTGCGTGGATGACCAAATGGTTCAAATCCCATTCTACTCCCCAAGAAATTGATGAACAGGTCAGGAGGAAAAATGAAAAAGCACAATCCAAACAGAAAGAATACTTTGATGAAAGGAAACGGGTGAAATGCAGAGCATTTGCTGTGGGAGACTGTATAAGGATTAAGAAACAAGGGTTTGTAAAGAAAGGTGATGCGAAGTTTGGTGAAATTGTTAAGGTCGACAAAGTCTGTGGTAATGCTGTTCGTGTCAATGGACAGCACTGGTGGAATGTCAACAAGGTGGTAAAAGTTAAAAGTTTTGATGACAAACTGTTGAACTCTAATTGTACTAAAAATGTTTCTAGTGATGATTCTCAAAGTGGTACCAGTGCTCAGCTTTCAGCTCCTCAATCCTCGGTGATGAGAAGGAGCACCAGAGCCATAAGGGTTCCTATTAGATTTCGTTGATTACTTTCCTTTTCCCTTTTGTTCTCCTGTTCCTCTCTCTTCCCCAGGTTCTCTTTTCTTCTTCTCTTCTCTTCTCTTCCCTTTCTTTCCCCTTTAGGGAAAGGAGATATGTAGTAGCTTGCCTGCCTCGCGCTCGCTCTGCGGGCAATGCGCGAGGCACTGTTCTCGTGCTGCTGCCTACGTAATGTACTTGGCAGTTGGCGGCTCGAGCGCGAGACTGTTGACTGTTATTCTGTGCCTGCATGTCGTGCTGGCGGAAGCTTGAAAGAGAATAAAGATTCTTCTGCTTACCTGATGTCTGATGAGTTATTACAGAGTAACTTTATAGTTGGATTTTGTGACCATCCTAAAGTAGTAAAGTTACTCAAAAGAGTAAGAAAAACGTTTCTTCTAGGAAATTTACATATGTGGATTTAGCTTTGTAAATAAGCTCCTTAATGCTTAATGCTTATGCTTAAATACCTGTAAGCATGTGCGAATGCGTCTTTTAAATGTACATACATTAGCATGTAGACACCAAGATGTATTATACATTATGTTTTCTCTGAGCTTAGTTTGTAGCTGGGAAGTAGGGAGCGCTTGGTCTAGACTGAGATGAGCGTGGAATGTCCAGGAGGATGTAAGGAGGAATGAGAGTTGAGTGAATGTCAAGTCATTGTACCAGGTATAGTGATTTTACAAATCTTTTCAACAAATCCACATCGCGTGGTGGTTACCTAGTATGTCAGCAGCAAGCAGCATGGCAGCCAGGTATGTTTAGGCTAAGATTTATGGGCAGAAAGGAGGAAAGACAGAAAGAAGATCTCAATGGTATTGTTGCCCCTCCAGGACTCTCCTGTTGCTGCACAGTCTTATCTGTGAGGTGCAGTGCCATATTTTGGACTTTGATTGATTAAGGATTGTTTTAGTATAACAAGAGTTAGAATGTAGTAAGGTAGCAGAGAAGCTACATAATTTGTAGTTGTAACTGTATTTAAAATGGAGATTAAAGTTGGGAATTGGATGGATTACTCAAGAAGTACATTTGTTTGCCTGTAAATTCATATTGCATGTCCTTTAATATTAGTGTAGAAAGCACTACTAAAAATCAGCATCTCCCTCCCTCCTTTCAGGAACACTAAAGACGAGGTGGCTTCATACAAGCAAGACAGCATCCTCTGCAGCAACCACCATACAGGAAAATACTCTCTCTCTGGTGCCGGTAACATATATATAATTATTTATGAACTACCTTAGAATTCCATTAACAAACTCATCTATTGTAATGTAGAGTGGCCTACTGTATTCTTCTTTATTTTGCATTTTTCCTAACTTCCCCTCTTTCTATATTATTTAGTGTCCAAAAGCGCCACACCCCTCCTTGTGTTTCCGTTTGTTTTCCCTTATGTTTCTGCAGCCGACTTTTGTTTTCTCTGTTTTTCTCCCTTACTCTTTGATCATCCTCATTTTCATTACCCCTCTTACATTTCTACTCTCCATTACATTCTCCTCCCTTTAAACATTGTTGTCCTGATCCTTTCCTTAGCTTTCCTGTATTCCTGACATTTTTATAGCATTCATTTTTGGGAACTTAATTTATAAAATATAGAAGTATAGCTTTCAAATTGATTCTTAGGCTTGCAATAAATTCAGACTTATTATATAGCTTGTTGAAATCATTGTGGTGTTGGGTGACATTGACAAATAAGTGCCTTGTTTTCTAGAACCTACTAAAGCAGACACTTAGAAGGAGGGCCATAAGGAGGATTGTGATAAGGAGGCACACGTGTCTCCTGGGATGAATACTAAATCAGGGTCCCACTTTCTCCTCAATACCAACTGCTGCTTTTGTTTTGTTAAGGTTTTTTGTCTCTTCTTTGCTCTATTAAAAGCCTAATCCCCACTCCTTTTAAGATATTCACATTCCTATGTTTCTGTATCTGCCTCTCAGCCATTTACATTGAGGGAAGAAGAAGATATGTATTTAGGTTGTACTCACCCAGCACCTGTAGTGTAGTTCCTAGTTTCCCACTAGGCCCTGCGCATTGGAATAACATAAACAGTAGTATCGACGTGGAACTGCTTATATTCCAGGCCTCCACTGACTATGCTAAACTTAATTGGGTTGTGTTACCAACTAGCTCAGAGGTCACTGGAAACTTTCTTCTCTGCATAGGAAGTGATCAGCTTCCTTGGGACAGACAAGAAGGGATTCAGTTTTCCAACAACCGTGCAACATGACAACTTTGCTCCTCAGATCAAGAGTCAATCTCTAGGGTCGTGTGAAACAATAGACATAGATTTCACTCAGTCAGTCTGGTGCAGTTTACTTTCACAGATGTAGAGAATAGAGAGACGGGCGTTTGTCAATAAAGGTTTAACATTTATTGAACAGTCTTTCTTCTCGTACAAGAGAAATGTATTGCCACAATTGCAATAATTGTTATTATAAAAAAGTACGTACAGTAAGATAAGTATTGCGAAATAGAACTGTAAAAGCATTGATATGGTTTCTTAGCCATACAATGGTTTAAAAGTAATAAAACATATATACAGTCATATATACATTAGGCTAACATACTCAACTGGTGCTTCTAACTAAGCCTACCCCAGTGTGCCTGACCTAAGCCTAACACATGAAAGGGGAGTAAGTAAGTAGCTTTAAGTTAAGTTGGTTTTGCCAAGGTTTGTTTCAAGAATTCTCGTCTAAGGGTTTAGTCAACACCATACCTCTGAATAGAATGATGGAGGATTGGTATCTCCTTCAGGGGTCTCTCTCGATATCCCAGTCACCCGCGAGGGTAAACCGGAAGCGCCGGGACTGGATTTCTCTGCACGAGAAAGGCAGCGGCTCTCTTCAGCGCGTCGAGGAAGGAGGGGTGACAGTGTCCGCGGGCAGCTGGAATCGGCTGGATGTCTTCGCAGAGGACGGCTGCTCGGCTCCTCAAGCGTACTGCACCATAGTTCGCGCTGTAGCGGCGATAATGGTAATCAGCAGCTTCACCACCACAGGATAGCAGGCTGCAGCGACAGAGTGCTAGATTTACCAACACAGGGTCATGCAGGCAGCTGGCATCAGCAACAGGCAACGAACTCACATTGCTTAAGGCAACGTTGGTAATATTTATACCTGACAGGTGCCGGGTTTGACGCAAGTTTGCTGGACATAAGACGTCAATTAAAGATGTCACTAGGAAGTGACAGTTATCAGTTGCTCATTAGAGTTCCATTACTAATCAAAACATAGCAAGCGGGGATTTCCAGGTTTGCTAAGTTTTTATCTTGTTGAAGAACTCGGAGTGTTATCTAGGAATATCAGATAATGACTGCTGCTCTGTCATTGCACTAATTGGTCGCAAAGGAAGTAGCAGAGAGTCATGCTGGAATGTGGCTCTGTTCGTGTGAGGCCAGAGATGACTTTTCAGAAAATCGCACTTGAACGGTTATGCCAATATAGGGAATAAATGGATTTATAGCCGAATAGGGGCATAAGGTCACAGTATCGATCAGGAACCTAGATAAGCACGCAACACCCACTCCACGTTTTCATGTCCATCAAAATTACTAAAACTAAGCAATTAGATGCATGTGTAACATTGCCCACCCCAAAATACATAAATGCATTCGAAATAGGCGTACTTGTAATACATGAAATTTAGGTACTGTACGTTTTTTAAAGCATAGTAATCATTCAAAAAATTATTGCATATGAAATCAATGAACGATTATGCATAAAGAATTACACATGAAGTATCTCTGACAGAAGAAATGCGAGATAAATCATCACATAAAAATGCATTGTAATAGCATGTGTGCTAGAGGCTGGTGTTATGTTGTTATGTCTCTAGATGTGTTTAGAAATAGAAGTGTGAAGCTTCTGTTCTCTAAGAATAGTTTTTACGTTAAGCAAAGAATTGTTCATGCCAAAAAAGGTCAATATTAGAAAAAATTGTCCAATTCAAAGAAAATAGATTTCCAAAGCTCCTGGCAGTTTTTTGTTGATCAAAACTGAAGGCCGAATTCAGAGTTCATGGGAACGCTGTGTGTCGGAAAGCTTCTCAAAAGTTATTGTTTCTCTATGGGTGAGAACATCGTATCAGACAGGCTCGCAAAGAATTGGTCTACAAAATCAGGTGATAGTTCAACCAAATTAGATAGCGCTGTAACTTGGCAGGTGTGAGAATGATTGCTGTCATCGAAGGCAGGACCAGCAATGCTCACAGAACGTTGTACCTGGATGATGTTGCTTTTGTCACTCGCTCCACTGTTACCACTTGGCTGTAGTACAGGAGTCTCCACGAATGCCGTCATCAGGATTGGTAGCCGCTGGGGACAACACAATGCGTGAGCCGTTATTGGACTGAGCAAAGCATCGACGTCCATTGGTACTGCTGATGGAAGTGAAAGACAGATGTCCAACACGCATTCATCGCCGCAAAGCATACACCGTAGCACAGGTAAAATGCAATTTTGCCATATCGGTCTGAATGAAAGGAACCAGGTCATGTTTAGATCTCTCAGCCTGGCCAATCCAAGGACGTTAGTTATCCTGTCTCTGTAGCGCATTGCTAGGATTGTCTCTTCCATTCCCATGGGAGCTATGTCTGAGCCGAGGCTTGCCATAACGTAGCAGGAGGGTCAAAAATAGAATCCCTGCAACGAGTCCCAAAAATAGTGGTATGCCGCCAAAAATGGAGAGCACAAAATTAGGAAAGATTCCCAAAATTGCCTGGAAGGGTGTTAGCAGTCCCGTAAAGACCGTCTTAAATATGCCTGGGATGCTTGTAGCACTAGACATGTTATGGAGTAGGCTGAACATTTCTACGAAATGCACGGGGCAATTTGTTGATAAAAGGTCATGAACCTCAGTAGCCGTCCTTGCGACTACAAGATCATACGTCTCTTTAGATGACGTTATAGGCACTGTTGTCTGTAAAAGTACAGATTTCATTTTGCTTAATGTATCAATTCGTATAGAATAGAGATTCAGATGAGGCCAGAGGGGAGTCACTATGTCTGGAGGCCCGCTCGGGAACAATGCTTGCATACAACATTTGACCATGGACGTTACTTGTACTAGATAACTTTTCCCTGGCGCGAGGCCACAACATCTGTGATCCGTTCTAAGAATGTAACTCCCGTTTGCGAGTTGCATAAAGAAGGGCTCTATCTGAGTTGCAGGTGTGACTAGCTGGTGGCATGAAAGGTTGTTTGAATTTCCATCACATGCTCCGTGTAAATTAATACCCTGACACAAAAGTATACCGCTTAGTGAATGTTTACAATTCTCACCACTAAGAAATACATTTTTGTCACTGTCACTATAGCAAGAATGAGTGTATGGTAATTTCCATATAGATTTTACATATCCTTTACCCAATTGTTCATACTGGCCAGCAGGTATGTACTCAAGGCACTTCTTAAATCGGAAAGTTGTTATCAGAATTGTGATAATTCCGTGTATTATCCATTCAATGACAGGACTCTCTGACATTGTCAATGGTAATCTCTCGAGTTTTTCGATGCTCAGGATTGTATAGTCTGCTCCTTTCTGTGCCAAACTGATCTGTTTATCAGTAAGGTTAAAACTGGAAAATAATGACGTCGTGTTGATTAAACGCCAAGGCACATAGCCTGAACGAAGATTTTGCAGCGTCCAGCCTAATTCTATAATAGAGCGTAATTGAGATTGGCCATGTTGTAACATTAGCAAATCTCTGTCTATCACATCAAAGGCAGAGGATACAATATTGTCCAAAGAATATATTCTGGAAGACAGAGTCATTAACCCATTGTCTACCACAGAAAGTGATTTCTCCAAATTAATACGATCGATTTCTCGTATTTTTTCAGCAGTTTCAATTTGCTTTACTTTCCAAGCCTCGTTGTAAGCAGCATAGATACTGGTCGCTATGAAACGCTTTTGACGCTGTTTGCGTGGTCCAAGAATGAAATCGCGCAAATCAGCACCATCTTTTAATAAAGACAAGTGTTGCTTAATTTCAGCCAGTGTGGACGAGGTTAGCCATTCAAGGCAGAGCTTCCCTACACTGTATGTTGTTATAATCCCTGGATGTTGTCTCTGGGAATATCTAGAGTCTAATCTGGTCATTTTTAAACCCTGTGTTTTATTCAGGAACCTATCTTGACAATTATTTGTGTCTGTAGGCCAGATTAACCATTTTTTCCAATCAGGATGTGTTCTGTTGAAATGTAAAATTTGTGACACGCCTAACTCAATATCTGTGGTTGCATTTTCAGGTATTGGCTTTGGTATAGACGGTGTTTAAGGTCTTTGTTCTTAGCTAGGCCAAGACAAGATGTTTGGTGTATTGTGTCATTTAAAAATAACATTTGTTCAGGTATCATGCAGGTTCTAAATAGTGCTTCTATGCCTTGCACCTGCCAATCTTTTGTACCCCAAATTGTTTTCGTTTCAATATTATTTTTCCAATAATCAAAACCAAATGTCATCATTTTGTCATAAAATGCTTCTGAATATATAAATTTAGAATTTGTCAGCATTGTTTTCATTCCTGTTTTATCTAACAGTTTGTAATAAAACGCTTCTGCATCACTGGTGTTAAACCCTGAGAAGTATTTGAATTTCTCAAAAAATGCTTTAGAACTGCTTTTAGGTGGTGTAGAACAATGTTCCCATTGATTATACATAAAAACATTTCTAGGCTGTGCAGATTCATGCAAGTAATGATCCCCATAGTGGGTGTAACAGAATAACTGCTCATAACTAGATGAACCTTGTAAATAATCATGATCTGTGAATCTAGCTGACATTACTAAATCAGACATCATGTCATTAATACTGTCCCAATCATCAGAGAATGTACTTGGTGTCACAAAGTCACTTAAGGAAACCTTTAGTTGATGAGGATACTTCAGGATTTCGACCGGACCATAGATCTCATAGTCTGTTTTCTCCCATACTATCCCACCAGGTATTGGAATTGCTGTGACATTTACTGTTGACAGTTCTCTTTTCTTCACGTGGGATGATCTGTGTGGTTTCAGGACTAGGTTGATGTTCTGACTTGCTGTGTCCATTGTAATATATTTTCCTTCAATGAATTTTCCCAAACACAGTACCATGATGAGCCAAAGCAGGAGGAAAAATACACCTAGACCGAACCAGAACTCTAGCCAAGGGGAAATGAGGTAGATTTCCTTCAGTTGATGAAAGAGTTCCGTTGCTTTTTCTTTAAAAGACTTTTTTGTTTCTGGCATCACTTCGGGGTCGTTTAAATCTTCAGAGAAGTTGTCGAAGTTGATGAAATAACCAGAGGCAGTTCTGTCAATTGATGGGATTGTTCTTTCAATCTGTCTTTCGGTAGCACTTTCTGATGCCACATCATTGTAGACTGGTGTTGTTTCTTGACGAACTGTTTCAATCTGTGTTTCAAGAGGCACGAGTTCCATGGCATTATTGCATAGTCCTTCATTGTGCACTGCAGGCTGATCGAATGTGATTAGTCTTTCAGTTTGAACCTCTTGGATTGTTGCAAGTTTGGGTATTCTGTTGTTTCTTGGGAGTCCACTGGGCCTACTGTTGATTATAGGCCACATGCTTGTGGTTTTACCAGATCGATAGACACGACTCTGTTCTCCTTTTTACCAGCAAGGGGCAGTAGCACAACTGATCTTGTTCCGGTGACTGCTAAGACAGGTACTGCTTTTCTGTAAGAAGGCCCAAATTCCTTCTTCACCGCGATCTTTTCTCTGACTAGATCCCCAATCTTTGGAATCCAGACAGGCCTTGCTGGGGCTGTTGCGGGTGGTGCCTCGTCAGTGGTACTTGGCTGTTGCTTTAACTTTATGTTGCTTAATGATTTTCTTGTTTCATTCAGTTCCTGTAAAACAGCCAAACGGTCTTTTACATCAAACTGCGTTGTTTCTTCTTGTACCACTGACATCTGACTATCGAGGTCCTGAACGCGCATTCTAATTCCGAACAATAGTTTGTATGGGCTGAAACCTTTTAGAGAATTTCTTGGCATGTTGTTAAGACTAGTCTGGACACTTATTAAATGTTTGACCCACCCAGCGCCTGAACCTAATACCTTCGCTGTTATAGATTGCTTTATGTCCCGGTTTTTTCTTTCTACCACACTATTTCCTTCCGGGTGCGACGGACAAGAATACCGCAACCCAATTCCCATGCTGGCCATGGCCTCCTTATAGGCTCGAGAGCTGAAAGCAGGACCCTGGTCAGATTGGAACGTGGTAATTGCGTATGTGCCGATAAAGACTCGCAAATCTTTTATAACCGTTCTAGCGTCAGCCGAGCGCTGGAGGCCTAATTTTTTAAGTGCTTTTCGTCTTAACTATTAATAGGACGCAGGATGGGGTGTAGGCAGCGTTACGCTCTTTCTGATTGGTAGCCGCTAGCAACGTTCGCTACTGCGATCCCTATTACAGTTTTCACAGTTGTTTGCATATATTTGGTGTTCTACACTCATTCCTGGCCACCAGAATACTGATTGTAATTCAGTCAGTGATTCCTTGATCTCTCTGTGCCTTAGACCCAAACCCATGTGTGCGTCTGCTATTAAAAATATTCTCCTGTTCATGTTTGGAATTACTCTGTCCCCCACTCCAGGGATTCGAGCAAAAGGAACGGAGTTTGCATCGATTATGTATGCATAATTGAGTGGATAGTTTACGGGTAGTGCTGCACAGTCGCCTTTTACGGTCGTTTTTACTGCCAGCATGGTTTCCCCGTCTATGTACTTATCTGTACGCTTTTTTGTGGCTACGGAAGCCTGTTTAGTTGCTTCCGCGGTGGCTGTATTAGCCAATGAATTCCCTGCAACGTGAACGCCATCACGTTGAAGACTCTGTGCGTGAATCACGTGAGTCTTTTGTAGTTCTTTACTTAAAAGAGCTACCTCGTTCCAGAGCAATTTATGCTTTATTGTGGCACCTGTGTCATCTTTGTAGTCGTTTTCGATCCAACTCTGCATTTTATTGTTGTAAGAATTGACGCAAAAATGAGAATCGCACACGATAAGTGTGGGGAATTCGCGTTCTGCATTTTCGAGCGCCATCTTTAAAGATCTTATTTCAGTTCTTTGAACCGAACAGTTTCTTACAGATTCAGTTTTTGTTACTTTCGGTCTGAATTTACCGCACAGCCAACGACCTTTAATGATCGCACATGCTGCATTGTAGGATTTTCTCTCTACATAAAAATGCTGTACAAAGCTATCTGTATAGATTATACAGGCGTATTGTGGGAGAGGCAGAATTTCGATTGGCAGAGGATATTCTTCTTCATATTCTAAATCATTCAGTTCTTCGTATTGCGGGGCGAAATAGTATTTCACATCTTCCGCTCCTAGAGAATCTATGCACTGTATCCAATTCGGATCCAGTGACACTGTAGGCAGGTTTACTGCGCTGAATAGCGCCTCGAAGGCGGATTCCGCTGTAAGGATATTAATCCGTTTGCCGTGTGCTAGTTCTCGTTCATTTGCTAATGCGATTTGCACTGCGTTCACAGTTCTTTCTGTGTGACTGAATGTTTTTTCTGCTTGTGTGTACAAGTGAGATTTAATTGAAATTGGTACCTTTTCTCCCTCATTAGAGGTTAGGTATGTGAATCCGCATCTTCCTGGGATGACTCGGATTACAAGATCGATCGTGTTGTCACGTGTATCTAATTTTGTTTTTGCTAACATGTCTGTTTGCAGTGATCTCAAAATTTCTGTGTGTTTTTGAGTCCAATTGATTTGTTTTAAATCAGGTTTTATTAGTTCGTAGAGAGGTTTAACCCTTTCTGCATAATTTAGTATGTAAGTTCTTCTGAAATTCAGAAAACCTAGTATTGATTGTAAATTCTTCAGCGTTTTTGGAGCTTGGAGTACAGCACACTTCTCTAAGAAGTTGTCCGCTAGGCTTTTCCCTTCACTTGATAATTCGTACCCTAAAAATAGTACTGTCAGATGGGCAATTCGGGACTTTTTAAAGTTGAATTTGTAACCCTCTGCTGCGAACCCAAGTATAATGGTGTTCACTCTTTTCAAATGAGTATCCAAGTCGTCGTCTGTGAGATAAATATCATCTACGTAAGACAATGCTTCATCATCATAGATTTGTAGTAACTCTGTTACCCTAGCTGAGAATAGTCCTGGGCTGTTCTTGAACCCCTGTGGGAGTCGACGGAATTTTTTCTGCGACCCAAATGCAGAGAAAGCGGTCAAATATCTGCTTTCTGGTGCAATGTTTTGACAAAAGAAACCATTAGATATGTCTAATGTCGTTTTATATTTTTTCCTAACTATGTTATTCATTAGGGCTGCACTATGCGAGTTTTGTACTGCAAAAGTTTTGCAACATGTATTAAGATGTCTGTAGTCCAAAACTAGACAATATGAATTGTCTGGCTTGGAGACAGGAAACAAAGGATTGTTCATTTGAGAGGTGCATGTTTCAATCACCCCCTGGTACTCAAGTTGATCTAAGATCTCCCTGACCTGTTTTTTAGCTTCTTGCTTTATGGGATACTGCCGTTGGGCAGTTGGTTCACTTCTTAATTGGATTTTGTGAGGCGGTGAATCCTCATCCCATCCTACATGATTTTTATATAATGCAGGTGCCTGGGCTACTGCCCATTTCCTTGCATATGTATATTTTTTATGAATCGGAATGTGATTCGAGAAGGCAGGCATAATCACTTCTTCGCCACGAGGGCACTCCCTGACAAACTCTGGGGGCCAATCTTTTTCAGCTAACAGAATATCATAGCCTTTTGAGAGCTTATCCCAAAATAGACCCTTAATTTTCCTAGTCTTATCACCCTCTATATGCAATGTTATTTCGTATATTTTATGGGGCTCGCTAAGTCTGGCGTCGGCAGTTTCAACCTGAATGTATTCATTCGTGTCCACTGTCTCCAGATGACTCATCAAGATCTTGCGCGCTATACTGATTTCTGCTGCACTGTCCAACATTGTCAATGCCCACTCCCCGTTTTTCAACTGTGTCCTCAGTATTCTCAGCATGGTTGATTACTCTAATACTGGCTACCTTCTTTTTCTGAAATTGAGATTTCTTATTTTGAGCAGGTTCCTTGTCTTTGGACTTGGTGTGCTCTCCTGGGTCTGACCGTCCTCTTCTTTCCGAATTCTGTGGAAAAGATCGAGAGGGACGTGTATCAATACTTTGATATCTATCAGGTTTTTTCAGATTATCCCTATTTCTAAGGTTATATCTTTTCTCAGAGGGCTCCCGCTGGGGAGACTGGCGTTCTCGAGTCGGAGTTCTTTCCCTCCGTCGAGGAGACCTTCCTCTGGACTGGAAAACTTTTTCCTTGGGAGTGGATTGTTTATTTCCATCCCAGCTCTTTTTAGGAGTGTTTGAATTATTTTTAATAAATAATTTTTCAGGATTTTCGAGCAGTTGGGGCTTTACCGGTTTTCCACCCAAGCAGTCTCTACCTAATTCTTCATAGCATTTTTCTATGATTTTTGCTAGCTCAACAGGATCTTTTATATCTGTTTCCCTCAACTTCTGGCGGATCGCCACAGATGCTGCTTCTCCCTTTACGTTGGCTAATAATATAGCCGTGACCTGCTTGAAGTCTTTCAGTAATTTCATACCTAGATTTAAAGCGGGCTCTGGACCGAATTCATTTTGAATCTGTTTTAGCACTTCTGGTATTACCGCCATAGACGGAACACCGTGTGTTTTTGTGTAAATGGAAGCAAAGACTGTACCCCAAGTGTCGCAGTCCTCCACGTGTGGTGCGATTCCCATAGGAAGGCAGATGGTCAAGATTCTGTGTTTCTCAATAGGGGTAGTATCAGGAAATACTGCCTCTATTTGAGTGATTTTCTGGGCTAACCAGAAAGGAATTTGTTCCCGTTTTACAGGTGTTTTACCAAGACATGACTGTATGTTCTGTGGTGTAATTTTATTTGTGTTCCCCTGATGAGGGGTCAGCTGGTGTGAATTGACAGCTGGCTGGACTGTTGCAGTCCGCATTACATATTGGACTAATTGCCTATGTATTTTAATTAGTGTTTTGAGCTGTGCTAACAGCTCTTCCTTAGACATTTTTGCAATGTCAGGATGTGGTTTGTAGCTGGCTAGAACCGGCCACGTGGCTCCTGGTCTACCTAGTGGACCGAGCCTAGTTATGTGATCATTGTGTTTTAGGGCGCCATTAAACCAGAGCAGGTGCTCTTGAAATTTAAGTGGAATTTCAATCTCCTCGAAAGGAGCGTACTCTTCCGGAGGTTTCTCTATTTTGTAATAGTGAAACTCTTGTGTTATAGCGTTTACCGCTGGAAAGTTTATCCATGAATAGAATACCTCTGTCTGCCGATACTCGTGAGCCTCTATCACGAAAATTACTGTACCACCTTGAGGTGTCAGTCCGTTTTCTATAAGTTTTAAAGTTATAGATCTTCTTAACTGGACCGGGATGATAATAGCATCCGTGTCTGTGTGTTCGGGACCTTGCTGAGTCGCATCTGCTGCGGCCCCAGAGGTTCCATTATTTTCTACTGACATTGTATAAATGCAGGTTTTGCAGAGTAGGTCTCCAAGGAGACAAAGATTAGGTGCACAATATTTTGGAACACTGTATCCTTCAACGTTGAATAAACCAGAGCTTTACATAGGAATCTCTTCCTACTAAGGTCGGGCGGATTTTAACCTTTCACCCACTCCAGACGTCTATTGGAGTATTTACGGGAGAAAGGGGTGTGAAATATGCACGACTGAGTTACTCTATAAGTCTTGCGTTAGTTTATCGCCTTACCAAACGTTGGGCGCCATGTAGTGTAGTTCCTAGTTTCCCACTAGGCCCTGCGCATTGGAATAACATAAACAGTAGTATCGACGTGGAACTGCTTATATTCCAGGCCTCCACTGACTATGCTAAACTTAATTGGGTTGTGTTACCAACTAGCTCAGAGGTCACTGGAAACTTTCTTCTCTGCATAGGAAGTGATCAGCTTCCTTGGGACAGACAAGAAGGGATTCAGTTTTCCAACAACCGTGCAACATGACAACTTTGCTCCTCAGATCAAGAGTCAATCTCTAGGGTCGTGTGAAACAATAGACATAGATTTCACTCAGTCAGTCTGGTGCAGTTTACTTTCACAGATGTAGAGAATAGAGAGACGGGCGTTTGTCAATAAAGGTTTAACATTTATTGAACAGTCTTTCTTCTCGTACAAGAGAAATGTATTGCCACAATTGCAATAATTGTTATTATAAAAAAGTACGTACAGTAAGATAAGTATTGCGAAATAGAACTGTAAAAGCATTGATATGGTTTCTTAGCCATACAATGGTTTAAAAGTAATAAAACATATATACAGTCATATATACATTAGGCTAACATACTCAACTGGTGCTTCTAACTAAGCCTACCCCAGTGTGCCTGACCTAAGCCTAACACGTGAAAGGGGAGTAAGTAAGTAGCTTTAAGTTAAGTTGGTTTTGCCAAGGTTTGTTTCAAGAATTCTCGTCTAAGGGTTTAGTCAACACCATACCTCTGAATAGAATGATGGAGGATTGGTATCTCCTTCAGGGGTCTCTCTCGATATCCCAGTCACCCGCGAGGGTAAACCGGAAGCGCCGGGACTGGATTTCTCTGCACGAGAAAGGCAGCGGCTCTCTTCAGCGCGTCGAGGAAGGAGGGGTGACAGCGTCCGCGGGCAGCTGGAATCGGCTGGATGTCTTCGCAGAGAACGGCTGCTCGGCTCCTCAAGCGTACTGCACCATAGTTCGCGCTGTAGCGGCGATAATGGTAATCAGCAGCTTCACCACCACAGGATAGCAGGCTGCAGCGACAGAGTGCTAGATTTACCAACACAGGGTCATGCAGGCAGCTGGCATCAGCAACAGGCAACGAACTCACATTGCTTAAGGCAACGTTGGTAATATTTATACCTGACAGGTGCCGGGTTTGACGCAAGTTTGCTGGACATAAGACGTCAATTAAAGATGTCACTAGGAAGTGACAGTTATCAGTTGCTCATTAGAGTTCCATTACTAATCAAAACATAGCAAGCGGGGATTTCCAGGTTTGCTAAGTTTTTATCTTGTTGAAGAACTCGGAGTGTTATCTAGGAATATCAGATAGTGACTGCTGCTCTGTCATTGCACTAATTGGTCGCAAAGGAAGTAGCAGAGAGTCATGCTGGAATGTGGCTCTGTTCGTGTGAGGCCAGAGATGACTTTTCAGAAAATCGCACTTGAACGGTTATGCCAATATAGGGAATAAATGGATTTATAGCCGAATAGGGGCATAAGGTCACAGTATCGATCAGGAACCTAGATAAGCACGCAACACACCAACTGCCCATCTATACCATATCTGCCAATGCAATTCCACTCCATTCCTGACAATTGATTTACCTTCCTCCTCAATTTGTTCCCAAGTTTCTTCCTTGTATATTCCTCATATGCCTTCTCTTACTTTCCATTAACCACCCAACCAAAACAATGCCCAACCAAAATATAGCCAAAGCCCTGGCATAAAATATCAACATTACCCAACACTTACTTGCTCCCTAACCCAAGATTCATATTTTTGGCAGTGAAGTGAAGTTGCTGCTGTGCGTTGTGTGAAAGGGGGAGAGCAGAACATAGCCATATTTTCAAAGAAATTGCATACTTCTGCTCTCTCCCTGCGCTGGTGCTCTCTGGGCTGCCACACACCAATACAGGCACCCTTGCGCCATAGTTCAGTTGAGTAAAAATCCCCATCAGGGCCTTTACCACTACAAGTGTAGTCAAGGGTTCTCACAGGGATTGCCTCTGGATAACTATTGGCATGATCCACCAGAACCCAGACAAACCTGCTGCCTGATGCAGTCTGGGGATCCATAAGCCCACAATGTTGATGCCCACCCTCTCAAAGGGTGTGCCAACAACAGGCGAGGTATTAAGGGGGGCCTGCCCTGTCTTCCCACTGGCCTGGCAGCTCACACAAGTCCTACAGAATGTGTCTGAGGAATTCTTGATCCTAAGTCAATAGAAGTGGGGGACAACTCTTAAAAAGATCTTGTCTTGGCTCAGATGTCCTTGCAGTAAACCTTCGTAAGCCAACTTCAATAGTAAGTCCCTGTTGCACTGAGGGGTCACCTGGGCCCTTGCTGTCCCATGCACAGAAGCCTTAGGCTCACTGGAAAGGAGGTAGTCCTCGCAGGAAATGTGGTGATTACCAGAGGCATCACCTGCTGCTAGGGGATCAGCCTGTTGCCTCATGCCCACAAGGATTGGGCACTCCCTTTCTGCCCTACAGAACTTCTCCTTGGTGGGTCCTCCTTCTGCATACCATTCAGAAAAACCAGGCAGGTCACCAAGGAAAGCAATGTTCTCTTCAGTGGACTCCGGGGTGTCCACCCCAGGTAAGCCATCCATCACACTGGAGGTATGTTCACGGGCTGGTTTCTCACGCCCTCCGCTTTTCCCCTTCCTAGCAGATGGCTGGGCCCTTTTTGACTCCCACCCTGGGCAGCCATTCACACCGTATGGTAGAACAGATCCAGTCAGGTAACCTTAACACCTCTACATGAGCGTGGAGCTTCACTTCCTTCCAGGTAGTGTGCTCAAGGTCATTATGCGCCAAGCAGTCCACAGGCATGGCAGGGCTCACTGCAACTTTCTGAAGACCTGATACCGCCTTCACTCAAATGGAAACAGTGCCTTGGCATAGTGACCCCCGCTGTGTTCAGCCACCACAACCTGGTGTAATGCACAGGGAATTACCTGCTCTGGAGAAACCAGCTAACGCCTCACCATAGTCATAGTGGTTCCTGTACCCCTCAGAGCCTCAGTCCCTTGCCCATTGATGGTGGTCCATTACCTATACTTTGTAGTATTTGAGGGGACATGGAACCATCTTACTGTCACCCAGGGACATTACTGTAACCACACTAAACTGCCCCCGATTGACTGTGACAAGCACCACTGCTAGCACTACAGTAGACACCCCTGAAACCTTTCCTCCAGTGGGATGCAGTGCTTTTTTTGGAAACTTGGGATCCCCCTTGTAGTATCCATACTAGTAGCACTCATAGTACTTAATTGTCTTGGGCTGCTGGCCATTATTAGGGTAGTTTTTCTTCTGGTGGCCAGATTGGGAACGTGAACCAGATGCTTTTCCCTGTGAGTTGTTTTTGGGGCCTGAAGAGAACTCCTTCTTTTTCTCTCCCCCTCCTTCATCTGATGGGAACCGTGACCATCCTTTTGGGAGACTTCCTGGAGTCAGGAAGTTTGCATTCAATCAGGTGCTGGCACAACTCTGGAAAACAAGTATCACAATTGTACTCATTTAAAAATAAGTTTTACAGCACTTCATAATCACTAACTGTTAGAAATGGAGTCTGAAGTTGGCAGATGTATGCACTCTGTCCAAGTAGGGACCTACACCCTAGTGAGGGTAAGTCTAGTACACTTTAGAGTTTACCTGTGCTCACACCCTGCCTCTAGGGCGGAGCGACTAGTACCACTGCGCTGGGCACTGACTTTGGGTAGAGGCGCCGTATATTATGGTTTAAAAAGCACCTGTTGCTTTCCTCGCCTCCTGCAATTTTTGTAGCAGCAATAAAAATGTCACAATACCTCTGGTGGTTAATGTTGAGAGAGAGAGAGAGAGAGAGAGAGATCTGAGTTTTGTCTAGTGGAGGTTTTGGCTCATCGTAAAGTTACACAGAGGTTTAATGTGCATGCTGCTAAGAACATGTGTCAAGCAGGTCACAAAGTTCATATATTCGAAATAGATGAGTGGGTTAATGCTTTTGTCAGAAATATCGTAATGTTACTTGCAGTTTATAAGTGATAATCCTAATGTAGAACAGTGAGCAATTAACTGTCATCAAACAGCTGCATGAAAACTGCAAGGTATAGATTTGAACATTATGATGTTTTCCCCCTATCTTCCATTATCTTAATGTTGAAAAATGGGTTAATTTGGTTAGAAATCAATTCTTATTATTGAAGAAAACCCCCAACCATGGTGTTATATTTAAAATTCTGAGTTTGTGCTTCCCCAGACCAAGCACTGTTACAACTATACTGCCGACCAGTATGGATGACATGTGACTCACATACCTTGTAGTCCTCTGGCTTACGTATTGTTTCCTTTATGCTGATTTACACATGTATGATTGACACCCCACACAGGAATGAGTGGTGCTACAAAACTAATTTAATGCATCTGAGAGAGTGTGCTCATGGAGACTTGAGGGGTACTGTTAAAGGGGGTAGTGAGGGAACACATTGCGTAGGTGGTAATTGAGGGGCACCAACAAACATTGTCGCACTGGGCACAACCAGCACTAAAGCCGGCCCTGCCTGTGTTAACCCTCTTGTAACTTGGCACAGAGCAGTCAGGTTAAACTAAGGAGGAAATGTGTAAAGTATTTGTGCGGGCACACACACACAAGCACACACACACACACACAAACACACACACACCGGAAACACCACAAAAGTACTCCACACCAGTTTAGAAAAATAGCAAATATTTATCTGAGTAAAACAAGACCAATCCAACATAGACAAGTCAAGATATGAAGTTTTAAAGATGTAATCAAAATGCAGTGCTTAGAAGTCAATAGCTCCCATTGGGGCTATCTGGCTACATTTGACCGGGACAAAGCCAAAAGTTCAGTCCGACTGCGATGGAGCATGGGCTGGATACAGGAAGCAAGCAGACCCCCTACCAGCACCTTGGATGCATCAAAAATAAAAATACATGCATGGCACAGATGCGGTGAGGTGTCACAGATGCCCGTGATGTGTCGGTTCCTTAAGGTAGTGCAGGGTTGTTGAAGCTTTGCTGCTCTGGGACAATGCTTTGCTCAGAGGAGGTGATGCGTCTGGTGTGGGTGCGAGGACTCAGTTCCTGTAGGCAACGTGACATAGATGATGCATGGATGTCAACAGCTCACTGCGTCAATTCTACAGCATAAAAGTTGAACCGCTAGGTTGAAGACGATGCATCGGTCAAAAGTCACGCAGGTCTGGGCCTGCGTCGGAGCGGTACATCATGAACTTTGGTGAAGCGTTGCTAGAGACTCACACATTACCAGTTCTTCTGAAGTTCTGCAAGAAAGTTGGGATGCATTGAAAGTCGAGGTCCTTGCGTTGTGCACTCAGTGAGTGGTGTCCCTGACTTTCGGGCAGGCAGCGGCGATGCGTTGATTTTACTAGGATGCACTGGTTCTAAACTGATGCTTTGGAGTCAATTCTTCAGATTCTTAGTTACAGAACCTAATTTACCTCTAAGGGCCTAGGACTGAATTTGACACCACTTGGCAGGGCAGGACTCACATCAGAGGAGCCTATGTGCTGATAGCAAGATACAGCTAACGTCTTTCATGTCCCTGAGACTTCAGCAACAGTAGGCAAACTCAGTCAAGCCTTTGAGGAACCTTAGAAAGCAGAATACAGACAGTAAAGTCAATTGCTCTCTATCCCTGGCAAGAAGCAGCAGACCAACACAGCGAAGCAAGCAGCAATGTGGCAGTCCCTCCTGGCAGCATAACAGCTCCTCTTTCTAGAAGAATGTCCGCAGTCCAGACGAGTTCTGAGTATATAGTGTCAGAGGTCCAGTACTTATACCCATTTCAGCCTTTGAAGTAGGGAGACTTCAAAGAAAGCTCTTTTTAGTGCACAAGACTCTGCCCTTCCTGGCCTTGGCTCCAGACACACTATAGGAGGATAGGCAGCTCTTTGTGTGGGGACAGACACAGCCCTATTCAGGTACAAGTTTCAACTCCACCCACCTCACTAGCTCAGAAAGATCAGCTTGGTTATGGACCATCAGGATATGCAGGGCATACCTCAGCTCCCTTTTGTTTGTTACTGTCTAGAGTTAATTCACAGACCCCATCTGTGCTCCAAACCAGACATGTACCCAGGGCCTACCCTAGGGGTGCCTTACATGTAATAAAGGGGACGATTTGGGCCTGGCCACTAGGTGAACTTTCCAGGTCGATAAGGCATTTTAAAATTGCGCACACAGTCTCTGCAGTGGCATGCCTGAGAGATATGTGAAAGGCTACTCGTGGGCGGCACAGTTAGTGCTACAGGCCCACTAGCAGCATTTGATTCACAGGCCCTGGGTACATGTAGTGATTTACCAGTGAATCAAATATGCAAATAAGGGAGAAACCAAATTCCATTGCATTTTAGATGCAGAGCATATGCACTTCAGCACTGGTCAGCATTGGTAAAGTGCCCAGAGTCCTAAATCAAGCATAAACGAAGTCCAGCACACAGTCGGAAACAGGAGGTCCGAAGCAAAAAAACAAGGGAAACCAAGAAAAAGATGCCATGGTAGCCTCTGCTCGGTTTTAAACTGCCATTTAGGCCTGACAAAATAAACATTTTGCAAGGCCTGAAATTCCCTTTGCAATACATATCACTCATCTCTTGCCACAGGCCCTAAACAGCCCATAAGGGTGGGTGTATAGTGTTTAAAAAGTATGGGTATTCCTTTTAAGTTTTACATGTCCTGGTTGTGAAAGACCCAAATTACTATTACCATGGGATAATATTGGGTTACTTATTTCATTAATGTAATTATGACTTTTGTGTGAGGGCAGCTAGGAATGTCATTGTTTGTGTCTCTGGATTTGTAATTTAAAATCATCATAAATGATAAAGTTGGATTTTAAGTTGCAACACCGAAAATGCTACTTTTAGGAAGTGCTCAAAAGTAAAAAGGGCAACCCAGTAACCCAGGGACGTAGGCCGGGCAAAGTTGGAGCAGCAAAGTGTTTCCTATGGGGGAAGCGTAGCCCTTGACTTCCACGCCAAAGTGTTAGAATAGGGGTACAAACACCTCTAACACGAGTAGCTCAAAATTATACATCTATTTTATTGAACTTATTTTATAACTTTTGATTTCATTCCTTATATTTGAAATAGTTATAAGGTTCTCCTAAAGGGTGACAATGCAGTGAAAGTGTCTATTGGTGCAAAAAGTGCATACCTGCTATGTATAGGAATATATACATCTGGCTGATCTCGGTGATCCGCACACCATACATCTCCGTGCCGATCTTGGTGATTACACCATTACATATCAGCGTCATACAAAAGAGGCAATTTTGGAGTCAAGCCACATCTCCACTGTGCTGATCTTGGTGAACAGCACACCACTGTTATCATTTGCATATCTTTTGGTGAAGTGCCGATCTCGGTGATCTGCACACCATTATATACCACATTGCAAGTGTTGGTCTTGGCGATCCGCACACCATTTTTTCTTCTTTTATTTATTTGATGGTCAGGCACATATCAGAATGACAATTCTCTTCACGTCTCACACAGAGGATACATTGGTCTGTTATAGCACATCACTGATCTACAAATTGACACAATCACAATTGCAAACATCTTGAGTTAAATAAATCCAACAGCCATTCTTTTTTTTTTTTTTTTAAGTTTGAAGTTTATTGAAATAAGAACAAACAAAGGCAAAGGCAGGAAATGAAGAAACAATCATAAGTTATGGAAGTTAAAAATCTCTCTTACAAAATAACGGCAACTCATTAAAGCTATGTCATACAGAAAAATAATAATCGTAGTAAATATCAGGTAACGCAAAGGAATAAGGAAGTATCTGTATTAAAAAAAAGCATAAAAATAGAATGATAAACATTACATGTAATGAAGAAACATTATAAGTAGATAAGAAAATGTGTTCACGGTGGTTTACGAACTTCAACATTACGTAAAGGGGATTTGGGAGGAGGTCTGGCAATCTTAGATAAATAGTCTGTGATGGGAATCCATAAAAGGTCACGTTTAATTGCCAAGGAGATGGGGAAAACAAAATTAGTATCGAGACGGTGGTTAAAACAAACTGCATTCCACCAAGCAGTAAAGGAAACATCATTAGCTTGTTTCCAATGAGAGGTAATATGATGAAAGGCAATGGCTATTAATAGGTCAATCAATTTATGTTTATGGTGCGTGTCGGTGAAAGCAGGGGAAAGAGATCCTAGGAAAATGTGAATGATTGAAAAGGAAAAAGTAAAGTGGAAAATCTTTTGTAATTGGGACCATACCAAGTGCCAAAAACGTAAAATGTGGGGGCAATCAAATAACATGTGTTTCAAGTCAGCTATGGGGCAAGGACAGGACCAACAAGTGGAGGGAGTGTCTGGGGAGAAGGATGATAGAGTCGATGGAGTAAAAAGTGAACGATTATATATAAAAAATAAGGTTTGTGTAGTGTTAGCAGCCCTGGATGTACTGTGAATTTTGGACCAGAGTTTATCCCACAAAGTGAATGACCAGATTTGAGATAGATCTTTTTCCCAAGCCAACTCAACCTTAGATTTAGTACGGTTTGTAGAAGACTGCAGAGATTTATAGATAAATGAAGCGGAAAGGGATTGATCGAGAGCATTAGAAATTGAAAGATGAGTGACAGGGATAGAGTTGGTGGATGGGAGCGAAGTAAGGTACTGGGTAAGGGAAGGAATTAGAGTCAAATATTGTTTATGAGATGAGGAAGGTAGCGAGAATTGTGTTTGGAGGTCGTGAAAGGGAAGTGGATGGTTATTGGAAAGAAGCTGGGAAATCCATTTTAAACCAAGAGAATGCCAGGTTTTCCAATATAATGAACGGTTACGGATTTTGAGGAATTTATTATGCCAGATGGGTTGGGTGTGGATAGAGGAAGCCGAGGGATAAGAGGATAGGACATAAGGACGAAGAAGAGAACAGGAGTGAGAAATGATGGGGGAACGAAGAGATGATACATTGGAGGAAAAGGAGAGAACTTCTGAGAATTCATAAGGATGTAATAAGGAAGATTCCAACGTAAGCCATAATGGAGGAATGTGAGGAAGATCCGGGGAGAGCCAACGCATGGTTTGTTTTAAGGAAAAAGCCTTATGATATGATTTAAAGTTAGGGAATTTGATACCACCTAAAGACTTGTCCTTTTTTAAAGAAGAGAGAGCTATTCGAGCTTTTTTACCCTTCCATAAAAATTTTATTAGGAGAGAATCTATCGATTTGAAGTAATGATCAGGTATACGAATGGGAATCATGGAGATAGTATATAGAACCAAGGGTGCTAGCATCATTTTGATGGAGTCTAAACGTCCCCATCAAGAAAGGAAGAGAGGGTGCCAACGATTAATTGATGTAGTAATTTTATTAGATAGAGATTCGAAATTAAATTTAAGTGTGTCAGGGAGGCGGGGGGCAAACCAAACACCCAGATATTTAATCTTAGAAGGCTGCCAGGAAAAGCCAGAAGAGTCAAAAAGATGTTTTTGACATAAAGGGTTTAAGGGTAAAATTTCGCATTTGTCAATATTGAGGCGGTAACCAGAAACAGTTGAGAAAGAAGAAACTTGATTAAGGAAGGAAGGAAGAGTAGTTTGGGGGTTTGAACAATAAAATAAAATATCATCTGCGTATACTGATGATTTAGCTTGGTTCTGAGGTCCATAATGAAAACCAGTAATATTCTCATCAAGACGAATTTTTGTTAGGAAGGGTTCTAGGGCTAAAATAAACAAAAGAGGAGAAAGAGGACATCCTTGACGCACCCCTCTTTGAAGAGGAAAGTAATCGGAAGTCATACCATTTGCAAATATTGATGCGTGGGGACTAGAGTAAAGTAGGGAAATAAGAGAAATGAATTTAGGAGGGAAACGAAACCAACGAAGTGCTTGAAACATAAAATCCCATCCTATTCGATCAAATGCCTTTTCGGCGTCTAGAGAGATAGCGGCAAGGGGAGTAGATAGGGAGGGGGCTTTACTCAAAATATTAAAGAAAACACGGGAATTGTCCGATGATAAACGACCTTTAACGAATCCAGACTGTTCAGGGCCAATGATGTCTGGTAGTATAGGATCTAATCTAAGAGCTATAATTTTTGCAAAAATTTTATAATCAGTGTTTACTAGGGAAATGGGACGATGATTTTTACATAGGGTGTGATCTTTATCAGGTTTAGGAATTAGACAAATTAATGCTTCTTGGAAAGTTCCCTGAGAAGATCCGGAAGCCGAAAAAGATTGAAATAACAAAAGTAGTTTAGGGAGAAGAAGGGAAGAGAAATGAGTGTAGAATTCGATAGTAAAACCATCGGGTCCAGGAGCTTTACCACGACGAAGAACAGAGACGGCATGTGAGATTTCAGATAGGGTAATGTCCGAGTCCAACGGTTGGAAGTCAATGTGAGAAGAATCCGGAGAGGGAATATCTTGAAAATATGCAAGAAGAACAGTAGGGTCAGGAATAGATTCGGGAGTATATAGAGCTTTGTAGAATGAAACAAATTGAGCTAATATCTCCTTGTCTTTAAACAAAGAAACACCAGCTGGGCCTTGTAAAGATTCAATTTTAGTCCTTTCAGTACGAATTTTGAGATAGTTTGCAAGAAGTTTGCCCATTTTGTTTTGTCCGCCGTAATAGCGGGAGTTGCATTTGAGAAGCGAATTTGAGGCCGCATTGGTGGTATATTTATTAAAGTCAATTTTGGCAGATATAAGTTCACGGAGGGAGGATTCAGAATTAGAGTTGTAATAGATATATTCTAGCTTTTTAATTTTATCTAATATTTGAGTTGACTTAGAAATAGATTGTTTTTTCTTTTGAGAAACAAAATTAATAATGAAACCCCTTGCGGCTGCTTTAAATGAGTCCCATATCATGGGAAAGGAGGATTCCGGAAGGTGGTTAAGTGTAAAAAATTCAGTGACAAAGGAAGTAAAACGGGTGCAAAAATTAGAATCAAGGAGTAAGGAATTATTAAATCGCCAGCGCCCTGAGTGAGGGGAGTATGGGATAAGGTCAATATCTACAAAGACAGGAGCGTGATCTGATATTAAAATGGAACCTATATCGGAATGTATAGCAAGTTGTGCAAGGGGTTTGCTAAGAAAAAGGTAATCAATACGGGATTGTGAATGGTGGGTAGGGGAATAAAAAGTATATTCTCTGAGATCTGGGTTACATAGCCTCCAGATGTCAACCAAAGCATTATTTCTCATAGCTGTGACAAATTGAGAATGCATTTTGGAGGGAACAAACTTAACTTTTGAATTCTTATCTATAAAAGGATCAAAAACTTGGTTGCAATCACCACCAAAAATAACATACTGTTCATTAAGATTTACAAGCTTATCAGAAATAGCAGGCCAAAACAACTTGTCAATACCTGTAGGAGCATAAACATTAAAAATAGCTAAAGGAATTTTATCAATAAGAAAATTGACAACAACCCAACGACCATTAACATCGCATTCTTGTGAGGAAACTGAAACATCTAACTTTTTATGACATAAGATAATTGTACCATTTTTCTTACCTAAAGCGGGAGAGTAAAAAACATGACCCACCCAAGAACGTTTGAGTTTGGTAGCCTCCGATTCTGTAAGGTGGGATTCTTGGAGGAGGGCTACATCTGCTTTAAGTCTAGTCAAATGTGTTAAAACTCTTTGACGTTTAATAGGGTTATTTAAACCCTTAACATTCTATGTAACTACTCGGAATATAGATTAATAAGAGAATGATAAAAAGATAAGCTGAAGTAAAAGTAATAAATGAGTATAGAGGAAAGGGGAGAGGTAATAGGAATGCAGAGAAAAATCTGTAAGAAAAATATAAAGAGAGAAGATCAAGCATAGGGTAATTGAAAAGAAGAGAAAAGAGTAAAAGAAGGAAATAGAGAGAGAGAACAGTAGAGAGAATAGAAGAAAGTTAGAGAGGAGTAAAGACATAACAACAAATACAGATGAGAACTGAGGGGTGACGACGTCAGAAGAGGACGACATCAACAACAGAAACTCACGCCATCGAACACCAGAGGAACCAGCTTAAGGTCAATTGAAGGGAGTAAAAATACACCGGGATGGAGAACATGAGGAGAGGATCTGTAAGAAGACAAAAATGGAAAAGAAGATATTAGGAGTACATAAGAAGAAAAATAAAAATATAAACTGCGCAATATTTAGGACAAAATATACTAGGAATAGGTATGGACAATAGGATAAAGGAGACCGGGACTAGATACAATAGGATAATTAAAGGGTACACAATTTAGTCAAACCGGAGAAAACATTAACAATTAAACAGGTCTTGCAGTGTCCATGTTGACGGTTTCATGATGAAGGAGAAATTCTTCAAGGACTTGTGGGTCTTCAAAAGTTGTAGTCTTTTCTTTGTAAGTGACCTTGAAGAGGCAAGGATGGAGGAGACCAAATCTGGCACCAAGGTCTCGTAGTCGTGGTCGTAGATCAAGAAATTGTTTCCTGCGGTCAGCTGTCAATTTAGCTACATCTTGAGAGAGATACAAGCGGTGACCTTTCCACATAACTTGTTTCTTAGCTTTGGCTGCCGAGAGTACTTGAAGTAAGTCAGTATATTGTAGGAATAGCATGATGACTCCGCGGGGTTTGGAGGAAACTTTCGGACCAAGTCTATGAGCACGTTGAATGTTAAGTGTGGAGGAAGGTGGAAGATCCAAAATTTTTGGCAGGAAGGTTTGGAAGAAGGCAGTTGGATTAGACCCTTCTGTATGTTCCGGAAGATTATAAAGGCGTAGGTTATTTCTACGGTTTCTATTTTCCAACTCCTCAGTCTGCCGCCGTAAGAGAGAGACATCCTTCTCCAACGTTGAAATTCTAGAACATGAAGTTTGAAGAGCTTCCGTTGATTGTTCCACCAAAAGGACTCTGGACTCGAGAGTGGACCATTTGTCATGAAGAAATTGTAGTGTTTTAGTAGTTTCAGCCATGAAAGGTTTAAGCGCACGGATTTCTTCAAGGATAAGATCCATGGATGTGGAGTGAGACGCAGAGTCTGGAGATGGAGGGTCCTTTTTTAATCGTTTCGTAGAGCCAGGATGTAAAAGCTTACTGGAAGTGGTAGCTTTAGGAATTGCCCCACGGGTGACATCAGGTTTAGGGGGAATAACGTCATCCATGGTCTGCGTCGTCGAGTCAGAGTCTGAGGAATGACGCGGTTTGGTCTTAGAAGCTGTAAGCTTGAGGGTGCGCAGTTTCCCCATATAAGGCAAGGTAGACAGATGGCAGTGCTAAGCCAGATTTGAAGAAAAAAGGATCCTGTGTAGAAGGCACTCTCCAGTATGATAATATAAAATAAAGTAAAGTAGTGCTTAGATGTAAAGAGCAAAAGTCATTGATATCACATACAGCTCTTCGCAGTAAATCCGTCACAAGATAGAAGAGTTGAAGAGTGCGTCACTCCGAGGACACCATTAAATTAAGAGTGCAGGCACAAGAACCAGAGTTGTCATAGCGTGCAGACGATGTTTAGAACATAAAGGTTATTTTCATGAGGAAAAAACATTGCTGCAGGAGCCTGAAGGTAAATTCCTGTGAGAAGTGGCGCCTGAGTAATAGTGCAGCGTGAAACGCTACTCAGCGTGACGAAAAAAAGGCTGAAAACATCAAAGAAGGAGTTTTGCTGAAGATTTCAGTGTTAATGCGCAGGTTAGTGAAGCTTCTGAACACAGGAATCATTGAAGTATCATTGCGTCATAGGTAACTTCATTTGCCGGCATAGTATGAGACGCGGCAAAAATGAGGGAAAATGGCGGCCGCTGAAATAGCGAGCCGCGTCACTAACGAAAAGTGCGCATGGAAACGGAGTAGAGGGACGCAGGTAACAGTATTCTGCTCACCTCATGCTCCGATGCCGAGATATGATAACGGCTTCTCCGAAAGTGCAGGCAATGTTGAGGAATTTGCTGGTATCGGCGCTCGATCAACGGAGCTCCGGAGTCAAGCCGCCATCTTGTGCGGCGCTCAAGCCACGCCCCCCAACAGCCATTCTTTATATCATATCAGTGCTAATAATGCAAAATGGGTATCTAAGACACTGCATTTACCAATTTCCATGGTTATCTCTGCAACTGGTATTTGTCACGCCCCAGGATAAGACCATAGATATATTACATATGGATCCCAGAACTCCAGTGGTCAGGAGGACCTTGGTAGTTCCTCTGCATAGACTTTGAGCTGATCCCTGCAGTGTGTCATATATGCCAGCCAGTGTTTTATATGTGGTGCATGTTTGCTTCCCCATCGCATTGCAAACAGCCTTTTGGCCAGCCATAAGGCTATAGCTAATAGTTTGTGTCTGGGGACCTGTTTTATTTTATGTAGGCCTAGATGGCAGACTTGTGGGGTGTTGGAAATTGGCGCAATTAGCATTGCTCATATGGCATTAGTTACTTCCTGCGACTATATCTGATCTTGTGGGCATGCCCAAGCTGCATGCAAAAAGTCCGCCTGTGCAGCTTTACAGCGCAAGCATCTATCAGTGTTGCGGAGACCATATTTATATAGTTCACTGGTGTGTAGTATGTCTGTTGCAGGAATGTGAAATGGATGATCTGAAGGTTACAATTTGGTGTAAGTGCTTGCAAGAGTGCACAGCAATATTCACAGTTGTCTTTGATCAGTGGAGTGCCTAGCACATTGTTCCATTTTGCCTATGTTGCTCTTGTTGGGCTGCATTATAAGGCTTGGTAATGAGACAATGGCGCATGGGAAATGTGAGCAGAACCTGCAGGGATATGCATAGGGGGCTCTTGAGGGAATGTGGGGGTAAATGTCTTTTATTGCAGCCCGTAGCCTAAAATATGCAAATACCATTGGCAGTGTGCAGCTAGCATCTGGCATTGCTTCTAATTACGCTTTGAATTGGTTGTTAGGAAACACATCACTCATTACGTGTACAAGTTTTTTGTTCTTGCATCACTGTTATCTGGAAATGGTGTCGTAGTGGCATGGCAGGGGCGTAATCCGGAGAGGTGTCAGCCTGTCGCATCAGTGAATGCCATGCTGTTGTAGTGGTTACTGGCTTTTTTTCCACACATGGTTATACCGCTTTGGTTGTGACACAAAAGCAACTAAAGGTATTAGATGAGCTAAATCAGTCTCCACAGTCACATGTGGAATGTAGCAATGTTGATGTATCCAGTAAGGTGTATATTGTGCTCGAGCACAAAGGTAATAAAGTTATAAATCTGGGATTTTATTCCTGATCTCAGTGAATAGTGCTGAGTTCAGGGTTCGCATGTACTCTTTTTCTAGTTTGTGGATTTCCTTTTCTACTTTAATTAGCTGCTGCCGTATGTCCCTTAAAACCCCCATGTGTCTACCTATACAGAATCCCCGAATTCTGACTTTGAGTGCCTCCCACAGTATTCGTGTAACAGTGACTGACCCCATGTTGTGCTCAAAATAATCTTTCATAGTTTGTCCTAAGTCTGTCTTAAATACATGTCTAGTAGTGCAGCTGTCGGAAAATGCCACATGAATTGCCTGGGATTATGTGTAGGGAGTGCCAGTACCAATCGGACAGGAGCATGATCAGATAGTGTCTTAGGCATGGAGTCTATTGAGCTTGTCCATGTGCTGGCTCCACACGTTGCTATCCAATAGTCTATTCGAGACCACGTATTGTGCATAGTGGAAGTGCCAGTTCCTTCCCTATGCCCTGATTTCCGTAGCCGCCATATATCTACCATCCGCCCATATTTTTGTGAAAAAAACAGGTCATCTATAGTCAGTCCATATGTATTGACTAAGGTTAGCATTGTTCCACGAAAAAATCGATGGATTATAATGTATCCCTGGATGCCTCACTTGACTAGTATAAGTACTCTTTATGCGTAGGTGGAATAGGAGGACACGATTAGGAATGATTCTCACAGGTGCCCAACCTTTAATTTGAGGTACTGGTAAGGTGTGTTTCTTGGAGGCAAGCCACCTCCACACCATGTCGGTCAAGGTAGACTAGTACTCGTCTTGCCTTGTGCGGGTTGTTTAGCCCCCTGATATTCCTTGTGAGCAGTGTGAGTGGTCTAATGACGTATGTCATATCACATCCCTGTTAGTATGTTCAGGGTGTGCTTATACTTTAGCTGTGATGTCCTCAGCGCAGTAGTGACTGTGTCATTTGTGTCTGTGCAAAGACCATATCTTTCCCTCTGTCCCCCCTACCTCCCCCACCCACTCCAGTACCCCAATTATATCAGAGACATTCCCGCATTTCTGCTCCCCCCTCCCATCAAAAACATTCCCAAATCAACCGAATTAACTTGGTGCGGTACACACATTTGAGCAGCAGGTAACCCCATGGTTAAGAATCACGTGGTGGCCGCGTATTTATAATATATACATGTGTCAGCATATTACTCTTTATTATTCTAAGCCATTTTGTCTCACGTACAGTTCCCATTTAAGCCCTTTAAGTTATCTAATGTGGGAGATATGACTGAATAATACTGTTCCTGAAGCTAGGCGACCACAATAGCAATGGATAATAGCCATAAGTTGACTTCTCTGATGCAGTCATAGTCCAATATGCAGCAGGGATCCCAGGTGTTATTCTGGGTCATCCAGTCCTGAGGTCTGCCCCCGTTTGTCAGCTCTGCCTCTGTGTGATTTCCTTTGAGTGTTCGGTTGTTCACGCTTTTTCAGGTACTGTTGCAGAACTTTGGGGTCGCCAAAGATTTTCCACTTGACCCTGATGTGACACATTGCCTTGTCTTGCCTATGTGTTTTTTTGCTCTGTTGTTCTGTTTATTTGTTTCCTGATTGTATGTATTTTGATATTCTAGCCCTGAGGAAGTCTGTGGCTTATACCACTAAAGACGAAACACGTGTTGGCGGCTAGGACTGTTTATGAAGAAGTGTTGTGTAATAAATGAAGATAAGAAGATCGTCTCGACCTTGATTTACTAAGGACTATATTTACTGTTGATGCAAGCTCAGGATATATTTTTGTTTGGCTTTATATAGTATAGATTTGTCTGTACTTTCTGGTTGTTGGTGGATGGCTGTCACCTTATCCTTTGAGCTATTTATATTTTGAGTTTAAATTGTCTCACAACTTTGCGCAACTATCACCCAGCCATCCTTTCTCTGTAGAATTGCCATCGATAGTGGTTAATGTGGTTTGCATGGCAGCTAGGATTTGGTGTAGGTCTCCCCCAACTCATGTACTGAGGGGGAGCATTTGTATTTGGGGCCTCCCGGTCTTCATTGCGTGACCCCATGCCCAGCGCTGGTCAAAGTTAAAGTGTAATTTAGACTGCAGTATATCCGTCTTCCCCATGTCTAATGGAATGGAGGCAGGACCTTGTTTCAGTGAGTGGGGGGTAGGGTGATCGACTATGTGAAGGAGACCACGATCTGATTGCACCACAGCGGACTCCGCTCACACACACAGGCCGAAACTGGAGGTCAAGGCGTGGGTCGCTTCACTCTCTGCATGTTGGATTGGTTTGCTTGTGCTCTGTTTTCTCCCAGGGTGCGTGGCACTATCCGGGCCCTAGCCAGTATAGTTGAGTGCTATCAATCAGGATCTACACCTCCCTCAGGGCCCCTACGTTTGAGTCCTGCATCTCACAGAGACCCACACATCAATGTGCCTGAGCACTACATGCACTTCACATTTTGGTCCTATGGGTTCATCTCATTTGTCACTTATGGAAGGACCAGTGGGGCCTCTGGCATGTCTTCTGTCCATTTGGGGGGTGCTCACAAATCCCACAAATCCTAGCAACAGTCCAACATGCGTCAGTCGTGACCCAGTGCTGATGCATTCCGCGCTTAGCCGCAGAGCCCCAGGCCCAGTCCTGTCCTGTGTGATGCTCCTTTATTTTTGTGGAGCCTTCTCACCGGGTCTGTCCCTGCCGACAGCTGCGACTGCTGGGTGCCCACATGGTCCCTCCGCTGCCAAGGGGCCTGCACCTTTCTCCAACCGCTGCCGTCACTTAGCTTGGCCAGGCAGGTTTAATTTAGGCTGGTGCCACTCCTGCATGTGTGGGCCTCACCGATCCCAACTTCTTGCGATGTCAGCAGCTTCTTTTTAAATGTCTGACGCCGGCCTCATGCTCCTTTTGGCTGCCACACCATTACATAACTCACCTAGATCCCCTGCCTTCACTCACAGTTATCACAGAACTCTGCTTAAAAACAACCTATGTATGTGAGTGAGGGTCCAATGATGAAGCAAGCCACAGGTGGTACGTGTGGGTGAGTACCCTAATATATATATATATATATATATACATCCATAAAAACTCTTCTTTGATTTCACACAAATTCGAGACAAATGTAAGGTGAGCACCGATTTACCTGGGTGCCGTTAATTACTGGTGTCAGATAGACAACATACATGCACTTTATGATATTCAAGATATTTCCTCCTTTAGTTTGTTGAAGCATCCAAGACTTAATACATCAGGTCTTTACTCAAAAGAAATGTCCGGTTTTGTTGCGATGACTTATGCACTAAGGAGTTTAAATTGATCAAACAAGAAGTAGCTCATGACATTCCTCTGAAGGCATTCAGTATGAAAGATCAAACTACAGTAATGACTGATGCTGTCAGAAGGGTTTGGGTGCTGTGCTCATGCAGGATAGATATGGCAAGGACGAGGTAATTGCATTTGCTTCTAGAAGTCTGCATGGTGCTGAGGCCTCGTATTTGGCGAAGCGCTTGCTGGTGGGTCCACACTCACTTCAAACACTATTTGTATTGCTCAAAATTTATGGTACGTGTTGACCATAAACACTTGGTAGAGTTATTCACCACAAGGGTCTCTCAGAATCACGAGATTGCAATATAGACTCATGGATAATAATTTCAGTGTTGAGTATGTGCCAGGCAAAAGAAATCTCTTGGCAGATTGTTTGTCTTGTTTAAGCCCCAGTTACAGTGACGCCATAGAAATGAAATATACGTTTGAAGATTGTGAACTGGTATGCAGTGCATTGGGTCATTCTGAGGATACTATATCTGAACAAGGTTGGAGAGAAGCTTCTGAGAGTGATCAAGAATTTAAGGAAGTTTTAAGGACATTAAGTAAGGTATGGCCGCATGATAATAACAAGCAGATTGGTGTCAGTAAGTACAAACAGGCCTTTGAAAAATTATCAGTTGTGAACAGATTGTGGTATAGCCATCCCTGTTAGTGGTGCAGGATACTATGAGAAACAAGGTGCTTACCCGTGCACACACGGGCCACATTGGCATGTGTGTCCTGAAAAGGAGGGTAAAGGAAAGTCTCTGTTGGCCGGCTTTGGACAGGCAGGTAGAGCATTTTGTAAGGGATTGTATGGAGTGTGTGGTTTGTGACAAGTCACAAATAAGTACTCCTTGTCCCTTGGAGGCCATTGAGGTTCCTGACAAACCTTGGGTTAAATTAGCCATAGTCATAATTGGTCCCATGCTCATGTCTGGCAGCGTGTCTGAGTATGGCACAGTCCTCATGGATTATCACAGTCTCTGGCCAGAAATCAAATGGGTGAAAACATCAGTTTCCACCTGAGTTATTAAGTTCCTTGAGTCACTATTTGCCAGTGAAAGGGTGCCTGAGGAATTACTCACCGATAATGGCCCCCCATTAGTTTCTGTACAATTTGAATAATTTCTACATTCTTCGGGTATAAAGCACGTGAAAACTTCTCTTTATCATCCAAGAAGCAATGGCCTAGTTGAGCACTTTAACAGGGTCATTAAAGAAAATATGCAGTTGTCAAGAGCAAGTGGGCTTAATTGTAAGACAGAACTGAGTAAACTACTGTGAGCGGTTCGTACGACCATCAATTCTGACACCGTTGTCTCCCCATTCGTCCTGCAAAGAGGACGTGTTCCCATTTCAAAGCTATTTTGGAGATGAGTGGGGGATAGTGCGTTCATGTTGCCTAGGAAACAAATTGAGTAGATTGGCAAAAAGCAAGTTTAAAAGCACAAAACAAATACGATCAAACGTGGGTCGAACTGAGCCCTAAACAGTTAAATGTCAGTGTGGGGAATATGGAGAGAGTGAGAATCTTACCCAAAGGGGAATCCAAGTTCTCAGTCCTGAGGAAGGTTGTGAAGGTCAACAAAGGTGCAGTTAAATTAGATGATGGCAGGTGGTGGTGGTGGAATAAAGTGAAGATTGCTGTGTCAAAGATGGGTTTGAATGTTTAATCCAAAAAACCTATTAGAGTGGAGGATCATAAGGAAACCTATCTCATGGCTTGTTCCTTGTCATCCAGTTCCTTTAGATTGCCTTCTAAATTCCAAGATTATGTTGTGTGATACTATCATAATGCGTTTTCTGATATGCGAAAGTTCTGTGATTTCCTTTTGTCTCATGTATTCGTGGCCATTATTTCATCTTTCCTTATATTTTAGAATGTTAGTTATGTATTCATAATGTATATGTTTATTATCTATTGATTGTGTAAATGAGAAACATCTGTTGGGTTCTCTGCACATTCTTTGGGATTTTGAAATGCCCACACATGTCAGGAGAATGCAGAGAACTTAGAGAGCGGGGGTTCGGGAGAGAGACGGTTGGAGGATGAATGAAGAGGAGCTGATTTGCTGTCCTGTTAACTTAGACTCGAATAAAGATACTTCTACTCACCATGGATTCTGTGTCTTTACTAAGCATGGGCGGAAAATCCGTTTCGCTCGCGGATTTTGCGGATTTTCGGTAAATTCGCAATCCGCGAGATTCGCGAATCTCCCGCAAAATCCGCAAATCCGCGAGCAGCGGATTTTATGGCTTGCTCGCACTGTTCGCATGAGTTCGCGGCTTCCCAGTACAACTTCGCGCCCCGCGAATAAGCGCTAAATTGCAGAAATACGATCTTAGCAAAACTGAAACTACTTACCAGGTTCAAAAGTTCAGGCTCATCATTAGTAGCCATTTCCTGTAGTGCTTCCTGAGGGGCCCCTCCAGAGTTCAGTTGCCAGTTGCAACTATTATGTGACCCTGCTCTGAACCTCAGAATAGTTACACATATCCCACAAATGTCCTGAATTACAGCTAAGGGAGACAAGCAGGAGCCAGGCTGGAAGTTCAAATCCATTAATCAGCCCCTAATTCATTATTGTCAGTTGGGGCAGGGCAGGTGTTGTAACTAATTTTGCAACAATGAAAGCACTTAGCAAGTGCAAAAGATCACTAATCAGGAAGCACTAAGGAAGCAGGTGCCAGCTAAAAAAATATTCTGTGACACATTAATCAGCCCCAAATTAATTCAGGTCACTTGAGGCAGGGAAGGTGTGCTTTGCTTTGCCACAATAATGTACACTGACTGGACAACCAGAGGGTGCTGTGATGAAACAGAGGGTGGCATGGGTGGGCCAGAGGGTGGCATGAGTAGTCAGAGAGTGGCAGTGGTGACAGAGAGTGGCAGTGATGAAGAAGAGTGTCCCAAACAGGCTGGACACGTAGAAACAACAAGTTCGCAAAACTTGCGACCCGACAGGTAAGTTCGCGTTTGCGAAATTGTACAAAACCCTCGCGAACTGGCAGAAACCCGCGCGAACACACAAAAAAAAATCCGCAAATTCGCGAGAATTCGCGGATTTTGCGGATTGCGAGTTCGCAAATTCGCAAAATTCGCGAACGCGAGATTCGCAAAATTCGCCCATGCTTAGTCTTTACAATGAACAATTGAGTTATTGCCTTATTCCTATTGCACATTGTAAGCTTGGTGTGTAGACTATGATATGCTAGTGATTCATTTACAGTGGTAGAGCCCCATTTGTTTTGTGACATGCCAATCAGCCCTTCTTAATTTAGGAATTGGCACATGGCCATTCCATCCACATGTCTAATATTTTCAAAGGACTGTAGTCTACTTAATTTGTAAATGTCTTCTAGTACCAAAGGTCTCAGGGCAGTTTCTTTTTCAAATGGGTCCTAATCCGTGCTGCTGTTTATACGCTGACGAGCATATGCAGTCCCCACTTTTACACTTCAGCTGAAATAACTCCCACATTTTTTTGGTATCCTCAACTAGTCTAGATGGTGCAATATGTCCCTTCTTCTTTAAGGAGAATACCTAAGGCATTACTTCATATTTTGATATTTTGTCAAGTCCTGCCAAACCCATTCTGTCCCTGTCAGGGAGGAGTTGCAAACTCCCTTTGCTGCACCCTCTAGCTGTGCTACTATGTGATAAAGCTCATCATTTGGGACTCCCAGATCAACCACAGATATGGGCAGTTTAAGTGTTCTCATTGTCACTCTGGGTAGGTTTTCATTCCTTATCAATTTCAAGAGGAGACTTTAGTTCTGTCTTGAAAGAGGAGTAGAGGGATTCAGTCTGGTTTCTGGGGTCAATGCATTCCAAATCATTGGGGCGATTCCAGAAAAGGCTCAGTTGTATGTTTTCTTTTCTGAATTTTTTTGTGGTTTCAGGAGATGAGTGCTGGAGCTCCTGGAGGAACTATTACCACCTGAGAGCATGAATTTCAGGGCCAGATATCTCGGCGTCTTGTAGTGAACCCCTTTGTGAGTCATGCAAGTGATATTTAATTGAATTCTTGCTTCAAATGGGAGCCAATTGAGAGCTCTAAGGTCAGGGGAAATGTGGCAGTTTCTTTTGGAACCCAAGATAAGCCTGACAGTCGAATTAAGGGAGGCTCTTAGAGGGGCCATTGTATACTTGGGAAGTCTGCAAAGAGTTGCACTCCCATAATCAAGTCTGGGGATTACTAGAGCTTCTACTGCCAATTTGAAGTCAGAGGGAAAGAAGGGTTTTAATTTCTCAGAATGCTCATCTATATGTTTGCTCCTTTTGTTGTGGCACTGATATGTTTATGCATGTTTAGATACCTGTTGAGTGTTATTCCAAGAGATCTCGCTGAGTCGATTATAAACACGCTTCATAACTAAAAATGATTGAGGCATTGACCGTGAAGGCATTCAGAATAACTCAGTGCTTGTCAGTGGGTCAATATAACTCATCTGTTTGCTCCATCACTTTTGCCTGCCACCAGCTACTGTGGTTTGAATATCCTGATACTTGAATGTATCCACCTTTAACTACACTTGTACAGTCCACTTAGGGGAAGGGGGGGCACATCTGATAGCAGAAATCCTGAAATTCTGATTACTACAAAATTCAGAATACCCCACCTCTGGCAGTTCTGCTTCTAACCTGATCTTGCAAGAAGAGTCGCCCTCCCCATCAACAGATCCATCATTGGTTGAGTGGAGTTGCAAATAATAACTGTGACCAAAAAATAACTGAGATCTAGACCAGAGTCAAAGAGTTTTATTACAAAAGTCTCAGAAAGTCTCAGTCTCGGAAATAAACAATATAGAATAAATGCAAAATTATAGGAGAAGTGGATACCATCGTTAGAGGAAATCCTAAAATTCTGGCTCAACCCTGGAGCCATTGGGTATTGATACAAAAATTCTGCATATTAAATTAGCAAAAACAGTCGTACAGTGGTATGGTTAGAGGTAACCAACATTGGGCAAATCAGAATTTGCTACTACACATTAAAACTTATAACACTAACACACTTTAAAGAAAGCTTAAAGCAGCCTCAGCAACACTTCCTCACAGAACGTTCAACTAAAATGGAACATTTCTAAACAATAGTCCATACACCTGTAGAAGAGGGCTAACCCAGCAGTAGATCTCCAGTGGAAAGGACCTTGGACATTTTCGCTACACAAGGAACACCCAAAAATGTTCATTAATAATACATGCATGTTTAGGAAAACACCATCAACATCACAGTTCACTGAGTTGCAGGCGGAGTGTGGGGTGAGAAGTGGGGTCTAGATAGAAGGAGGAATGAGTAGGAGTGAATTAACAACATCAGAACAATATCCATGTTAAGTGACATGGCTTCTCATGAAAATGTGGTATAACTAAATTACATTGATAAACGCAATTCTACACATCAGATTAAACTTATTTCAAGTTTAATATTATTATTTCAACATTTGTGGTCTCGATTCATCCTACAAATGATTAATTCTCAATCATTTATTGTTACCAAAAATTGTGCTTCAGAAATAACTTTGACAAAAATCAGGTTCAGGAGATTTGACTTGGAAAACGTAGGAGTTGGCCCTATTAAACTTCCCACCCGAGAGTTGGCACAATTTCCTCAGCAACTCAATGACGGTGCATCCTGTATTGTGGTCAATGCCTGCTATATTTAAACTTAAGAGCAATTGTATTGGCTAGGGCTATTATATTGGCTGTACAATTACTAATTTCCCTAACTATTCATGCCAAGCCATGTACTTAACCCCCACACACCTCAGAAAGCTCTTGAGCCTTTACTTAAATAATGGTACTCTAACTTATCCCCTCGAGCAATCAGTCTTCATGACTGCCCCTTCCAAATCCTGAGTTTCTTATACCAGTACCCCTAATAATTGTCTATGGACAAAGAAGTGGTTGTGCCGTCTCATATCTGCATTGCAAGGATTGAACAATTTCTCAGTCAGAGACATGTCCAAAAGATGAGCAAATGCATCAAACATGCTTCTTTCAGCCGTTCAAAAGTGTTCTGCAATCAGCTGATGGCTTTGCAATTCTAATCAGTTACATATAGCTTGCTAAACAGCAGAATGAAAAAGTTCTCTCTGATGAATTCCTGTTATTTTTTTCAGTGTAACTAATGAAAACCCATTTGCTAAATAATATGGCAATCTTGCACCTTCTGGATGTCATGATCACAAATGTATTAACGCTTGTTCCCTAGGCCCTAAGCCATGCACATACATACTCTAAAGAATTAGTGCATCTTATGTTTAACATACAATTAGGCCTCATTTGTATGCAAAATGCATGTAGGATAGCCCTGCTACATATATTAGCCTCGACATCTGCATCAATCAGCAAAATTATTTACACCCATCATGCATGCATTATTCTTTCTTAATAATGATTAGAAATATTTGTTACCTAGACGTTCCACTCTAAATGTGTGACCTCGTTTAAGTTGTGTAGCTGTATTGCAAAGTAAGACACTGTGGGCAAACATAATTAGCTCAATGGGTTTTATATTAATGCTCCCTTCTTCAGACCATTTTCCTTTATAGTGTTAACCCAGTGTGTAAGGAGGAGCTGACTTTTATCCTTTTAATATTCTTAGAAGTACAACTCTCAGTCCAGAAACTCTCGAATTTTCATCTATTTATTGTACATTAACTGTGGGTTTTAGGTTAACCTATGTCTTCCAGCTTTGATTTACCCACACTTGTAGCACCTTCTTCGGTCTACTGAGTTAATTCATTTCTTAATCATCAGTACCCCCAAATAATGTGATCAGACCCACAATCAGGGTTAAAGCAAATCCGATAGAAATGTTTGACAATATATACCTTAGTGTATGCAAAACTGCCGGCAATGTTTTTCTAAGTAATCCTGACATACTCTTTCCTGGTGTTTTATGATATATTATTTTACCTGTTGTGTTCAATACCTAAAACATGGATTATAACCCCTCAATAACTGGAGGTGAATATTTTCATAACACACACTATGTACCAACTTAGTTTCATAGTTATCACTTACCAATTCAAACACTACATCTTGCTTCTGAAATGATGAGATTATGATTATCAATTTATTAAAATCTGCAAACTAGAGTTTGTTCATTCATGGCCAAAGGAGGTTAATTATCACTTCTTGTTAGCAGTGTATTTTATAACCACACCATTCAGGTGATGCAGTTACTAGATATTTATATAATTTCTTACATGAACAGGAATTCTCTTTGAACCTCACTATATGAGAACGATTTTTCATTCTTTCTAGAATATATGAAATCTCTGATATTGGTGATACATTCAGCTTGCAAACATTATCAGTAATTGTTACGTTAGATTCATTATAAATATAATATTTATTTAGATAGATTGAAGTTTCCAACGGGCTTAAACCAACCTTGCATTTATAAATATGGATAGTTCCTTCCAAAATATAATGCACTGCGCATGGAATTTCCCAAGAATATTTCAGGAACAAGTTCTATACATTTGTACACCATCCAGCGCCTTTCTTTAGGAGGCACCCCTCAAATTATGACACATAGCTAGGTATTGTATTTTGGGGGGGGGGGGGGAGTTTGCATCATTTGCTTCTGAGTAATTATGTGAAATTTTAAGAAAATTATGCAAAATTATATGTAATTATAACACAATTCACCCGTTAGTGCTATATTTTAGAGCATATTTTAGCCCAGTGTCAATTGTTGATGTGAGGACGCCTTTCAAACTAACTAAATAGTGCTAAAGACAGAATTGCATTTAAAAATAGCTGCTTGCTTTCTGGCACATTTTACCCACATCTGTGTGCTATACTTTTACTGCAAACAGCAGTGTAATTACACAACATAGTGTGAAATTTTGGAAAATTCAAGCGTAACACAAATTTCCCTAAACTTCGCAAATTATGAGGCACAATATACATTTCACAGGGCCTAATTGTAATAAGTACAGGTATTACCATGTAATACCTGAGTTCTCATACGGAGTGTGAGGTAATAATTTTAATTCCTGTATTGAAATCAAATGATATGCAGAATCTGATTTACTTAATTTTATTATGTGGATTAGCCAGAATATTGAAAAAATATTTCAACATCATTAATCAAGATCCATGAAATTCTCTGAGATTTCAGTTCCTAAGAGGTCTGCAACACAAAAATACTTTTAAACTGTTCCTGTTTGCATTTATAGCCCCCTAGAATGTTATTCACAGCGTCAAATGCAATTAAAGTAATTTTTGAACTTGAATAAATTTTCTTCATTAGTGTTCTTAAATCACTGCCTATTATTTTATTGTTCCCTGAACATTTCCCTTATATATTTCTCTTATCTGGTGATTAACATCTACAGCAGATCCATGCATTACAGACATTAAAGTTAATGTTTCTAATTCACGCTTTACTCTTGCCTGTCAATTTTGAACTTTGATAAAAATGTAAACATTCACATTTTCATGTAATATATATTCGTGCTGATTTATAGCTTTCAATTAAACCAATTGGCACATCCTTGATTTCAAGTGTCAATGTGCACCTTGTGACACCTAGGACCTGCTGTATTTAATGGTCCTGCTGTTTCTTTAGCAAATCTGTTATAACGTTAATTGTGTTGTGAACTCCAAACACAAGTTCTGCCAGATAGTAGCGATACATTTTTTTAACTACCACTAGAAATTAATGCGTATCTTACAAGTTTATGCAATATTACACTTTCCAATTTGATACAGAAGATTAATTTTCTTTCAATGTTATGGGTATTAGCGATTCATCAACATTAGTGAAACCTTCACACATTGCCTGTTGATTAATATCATTCAGGAATACAAGCTATTATGAAAACTGATGAACTTGAAGCAAAGTATCTGACCCTTGAATCTGCTAAATGTATTTATTGCATGCAATTTTTTCTGGTAGGAGGGGGTTCCTAGCTGAATATCCCTTTTCTGTATATTCATCTAAACAAATAGATTCCTTTGGACCTAGAAATAGACACAAAGGGCCCGATTCACAAAGGCAATCTGAGATGAAAGTCTAACTTTATGACTTTTGGTATTCACAGAGGTCATTTACGAGTCGTATCTTTACGTCCACAGTCGAGCCGGAATCACCGGCTTGGGCTGTACTCTCTACACCTGTGCAGTACTCTCCGGCTGGGGCCTTACTCTCTGGCTCGGGCCAGATGAAGTGTAATCAATAGGCCAGAATGCAATTTTTGCAAAAAGCAACATTAGGATAATGTTATAAATGGTAGAGGAGGTCATGAAAATCAGTTTGTGCAGAGAAGAGGGTGTGGCCAGACACAACATCATATGCCAGAAACATTTGCTCCTTTGCATCATGGCACTTGCAGTCCACGATTTGTGCACCATTTTCAGAAGAAAAAACACCATTAAAAACCAAATCAGCAGGTGCTCATGTGAGCCACACATACGTTCAAGGTGATCTCATGTATTCTTCCATATTATCTTTAAATTTGTTCCATCAATTTGATAAAGAAGGTTTGTAATTCATTTCTTCTTGTTGACCAGATTGACTTCCTAACTTGAAGTCATTTAGAAGAAAAGTCTCACACTCTTCTGGACTACTCACAAGTGGGTTTCTGGCCTCGTTGTAGTATGGAATCAGCCCTGATATGTGTTCTTGCTGATCTTTAGTTAGCTGGCGACAGGAAAGCCACTAGCATTTTCATCTTGCTGCACCTGTCTGCCACCTTCAACCTGGTGGGCCATGATATCCTAATCTCATGTTTGTCTAATGGTGGTATTGAAGACCTTGCTGTTGATTCAATTACCTATTTTGTTGCTTACCAACCCCAGAGAGCAACATTGGAAGAATGCACTACAACCTTTTTTTGCAGGAGTGCTACGAGGTTCGTCCCTACCTCCCTTTTTTAACATCTATGTAAAACCTGTTCTACATAGTGTTAGAAGATCAAAATGTATCACTATGCTGATGACACATAGCTTATTTTTTGAGGTGTCAAAAACATAATTCTCCTTTGTCTATCCTACCACAATGTCTTTTTATTGGGAATCACCACCATCCTTGGCGATCTATTTTCCGACCTTTTGTTCTGGGCCCTTATCCTGATCCTACGCCTTCTGTAAAATGCTTTGGAGTCAAAGTTCATTATAACCTAAAACTAAATCTACAAGTCTTTGCAGTAGTGTCCCACCCTATGTTGGTTTAAACCCTGGTGGCTAGAAAACCAATTAAGGCTGCTTTTAAAGATTGACGATTAGAATATGTTATAGCGTTAGCGTGTTGGTCTTCGTTTGTGTCTATAATTTAGGTTAAAAGCATATGAGACATTGATTATAACCTACAACCAAATAGTGAGTTAGAATCAGCAGGGTTCAATTGATATCTTCTTGTTTAGTATTTCATTCAAAGTTAATAACATTTAAGGAAATGAAATACAATCCTACATTAAACTGAATTTGGTTTAATAGGAGAAACTCGAGCTCTGTAAGATCCCAAAAATTAAGGGATAAATCTTTCTCAGCCAGGTGAGATATAACATTGAGATCAATAGGAAATCTGTTAAGCTTCATACAAACCTTTTGGAAAGTTTTCTTAGTTCCAAGTGACAAGTTCCAGTTCGCTATAGACAGGAACTCTTGTCTTAGTCTGTCAAAGCCACAGCAGTATGACGTGAACCTTTTCTGCCGAAAAGGTTCCACTACGCTAGCATATCAGTTGGCAGCAGATCGTAGTATCATATCACGGTCTGCTTTGTCTTTGGATGGCCAAGCCATCAGTCTCTATGGCTGCAAAATGAGTGACCAAACAAACCAAATGAGCATGTATTCTTTCTTCAAAGTCTCTCTTCCGCTCAAAAATGTTTGGGCAATTATACTCACTGGTACCTAGCTTAACACCCCTTGACATCACCAAATTTGTCAAACCACTCTGTCCCATTGGTTGTCTTTGATAGAATGAGATGATGTGCTATGTAAAAAATATACAAATCTGGAAGAATTAGGTAATCTATACCTTGTAATTTCCTTAGTATCATTGTGGGTTTATTCATATGAACAATGTGTCATTCAGCGAACAGACAAATGTATGCTCTCATCCCTTTGTCTATCAGTTCTCAAGCATCTGCTCCAGCATGTAACGCTTTTTGTTGCGAGTTTAATCAAACTGTGCTAGATATGTCAAAGGAAGCAATTGAAAGTTAGAACACAAGTATCAACTTTACAAAAAGTTCCCATAGGCTTCAGACTACTCATTTCATACATTCATATCAGGAAAAGAAGCAAATTTGAGGACTTCATGAAATACAGCTTGTTTTTGTGCTAAAATATGAATCTTGCATTGCATAGCATGATGTATAAATCTTTTAATTAAATGTATTCATATAATTTCAATCATATGGTAATAAATATCACTCACCTATAAATGTATACGTTTCTTTTGCACATCATATGTTATTAAAGCACACCTGTTTAAAGGCACATCAAGAGAAAGACTTGCAAAATATAATTTTCGGCTAAACTCATGTAACACTTACTTTTCTTTTGTCATTTTCAGTGCCTACATTACACATTCAAATATACTATTCATCTCCAACAGGTGAAAAGTTTAATTTACATGTACGAATTCCAGAATAACCTTTATTATCACATTATCTAAGCACATCATTAAGGTGTTAAAATTCACATCTCTTCATTAATTATAAAATGTAACACAAACTTATTCTAACATTCTAAATACTTTTACGATGCAGTGCCTAAATCAGAACTACGTTTTGTCACTCTTGAAACGCGGAGCTTAACACACATTTATGTCAATTCCATGTAAAGTAATGTCACAAATCTTTTCTGTGTACATTTTCATAAATTAGTGAGAGGAAAGCCTCTGCTCTATAAACTACTGCAATTCCTTCTAAAGTATTAGCACAAATAAACAACTATATATACTGCAACCTATAAATCTGGGCTATTGTACAGACTTTACAATACACATCAGCAAAATCCATATTAACAGGGGTGTATAAAATTCACATAATTTGCTTTCACTTCGCAAAATTTGATAACAATTACTCGAACTAATGCATAATTACTTGAGATATAAATCTGTCATTTTTTGTGATATAGTGTGATACACATTTAACAAAAGCACTGTGAACAACAGCTGCCGGAGTTCTGCTATTTGAGGTACATTTTACCTCAAACAGTGCGCTTTGAGGTAACATTTCACTGCGATTGGTGCGTAATCACACACAGTGGCATTATGGCATAATTTCTGGAATTTTTTGCAACAAGTGTAATGGGAAACTTCAAAATTGCATTATTTATCCCAACATAATTTATATTTCACTAAAGCCCTTATCCTTCGTTGGTTAGCTCCCTATTTAATAAGATGATTCTTTTTTAGAACTCTATGCCAAACACACAGATGTGTCTTTATAATTTGCAGCTAACTTACTTAAGTCTGTCTCAAGAGGTATTTTCCACTGCGGGAGCTCTGCTTGTCCACTTGTCCAAAGCCAATCTTCTAGCTCCTCACCTTCATAAGTCCTCTGCTAGAGGTAAAGCTTGTCTTTACTTTTCAGCCTATCAAAGCAACTGGCTCCATTCAAATCTCAAGTCTAGCACCATTCATTCCTATTTGAGAAAAAACATGAAGACCTACCTTTCCTCTTCATAACCACCTCTCTCTCATTTAGGTCAGTTGGACATCGCATAATGAGAAGAGACATTTGGGTCGGTAAGTAGCACTTTATAAATGCTACATAAAAGAACATTCCACATTCTGATCTTGAAAGATAAAAATACTGGAACATTCAAAATTTTCATTTGACTTATTTTTTTTATTTTGTGAAGTCGATGCAGGGGGTTAGGTGTTATTACTAGATTTCAAGAGTTATTTCAATGCTTAGCTCAAGTTGATCTGTACTTTGGGGATGCTTCAGGCATCCGCTCACCAAACTTCTGTTTTTTAAAGACAAACAATCAAAGTGTTGCTTTCTTTCTGAAAACAGTTTATTAATGACCTTTACACCCTGGTGGTTTTGCCCAGAGTATGAGGGCATTAGTATTAGTTTTCGGTTCAAGGGAGACAGGATTTCCCTGCCTGTCCCGAATGGAGAAAAACAATCAGTGTGTCTACTCTAAATAGGCCAGATGATCTTATGTTCTTAGACTGATGACCCCTAGTCCATCAGGCCATCAGTGTATTGTTTCTGACAGTAGAGCCAGTGGAAGCACCCTTGTCAGAAACCTGACTGTCTATCTGACTCAGAACTAAGCAGGCAGACAAGCAGTTTCATGGACAAGGTACTCCACCACTTTTGCATCAGAGTACCCTGCCTTCCAAACTATAAACCTGACCCATGGACTTGAACTATTATTTTGGGGAATTTATTTCTGCTTTTATATTGTATCTTATTGTAATTGCACTTATATAGTGCTTACTACCTCTGATGAGGCGTTAAAGCGCTTTTTGTGCAAGTAGCACGCTACTCCCGAAACCATAAAAGATTAGTGATGAATTAGTATAGTGAAAATGTGAAAGTAATTTGAGTGGTGTATATGTTAGTCAGTTATTTGAATCAAGAAGAATAGTGGAGGAATAGAAGAGGGAAAAAGTTAGAATTTATATAGCGCTTGTTACCCATGATGGGGGGTTGAAGGGGGGTTTCAGCGAGTAGAACACTACTTTGGAAGAGGGATAGAAGGGAAAGATTTAGAAATTAGAATTTTTATTGTTTTTGTTTTGGAGCTCATAGCAATAAGAGGAGGCTTGAGGTGAATAAAAGGGAGGTGGAGGTGGAATGAAGCAGCTGTGCCAATTAAATGAGATGAGAACAATAGCCACTGTATTACTTGTGAATCTGTGCTGTTTGCTGTTTGTATTTTATAAAAAAAAAATTTAAAAGATGGATTAATTAAACTCTGGCTTTTGAGTGTTGTTGTACTTTAAATTAGTTTTATTTATATATTTTTGAAGCTCACTAGTGAAGCAATTGTTATTTGTTATGTTATGTAAAGGAGGAAGGGGAATGGGTTCAGAATAGATTAGCATTGAGTAGCTTTCTGAATTTGACGTAGTTTGCACAAGCGCGAACATGGAATTAAAGCTCGTTCTAGTAAAAGTGAGCGAGGTAAGAAAAGGCCTTTTCCCCGCTGCGGGTGAGGTGGATGCGAGGTATGCACAGTAAGGTTTTATCACCAGATCTTAGACTAAGGCCCAGAGTGTATGCTTTCATTTCTTTTACTGATATAATGGGCCTTTCATTTTTAGGGCATTATATGTAAGGCAGCAGATCTTAACCCGTTTACCGCGGCGAACATTCTGCCACGGTGCGGGCGTTCTACTGAGTGGCGGGGCTGCGTTGGCCAACGGTCGTGCGCAGCACCCAGAAGGTAGTGCTTGCACGGAACGGGTTAAAACAGGAATGTTCCTTCACTGGCAGCCAGTGTAGTTCCTTCAGCAGTGGGGCCGAGGGAGTACCAGATGGGCAATTGAGAATGAGCCTGGCTGCAGTATTTTGAATAACCTTGAATTTGTGCAACTAAAGTCTTGTTGCCGTATTCTAGCCTTGTTATTACTAAGGCTTGGACAAGAGTTTGTCAGGCAGATGATGGAAGGTAGGGGAATATTCTGCGCTGAAGGTGCATGTTGTGATAGCATATTCCAGTGGTAGCCAAGATGTGCTCTTTCATCGTTAAGGCTGATCTGTTTTCATGCCAAGAATCTTTACAGCTTGTTGGGGCACAGGAGTGGAATCCAGCTGGTAAGGCCACCAATCATTGGTCCAGATAGAAGTGGCTTTTCCAAACAGCATAATCTCCGTCTTATCTGTGTTCAATTTAAGACAGTTCTACTTCTTCCAATCGGAGATGGCTAACATGCCTAGGGCAAAACACTTTGGTTCACGAAATTTATTGAGACATTTATAGAATGCTTTATTTGCACAGTTAGCATTTTGAATTCTGTCTAAATACTATATCTTTGGCGAATATCCAATAGTGTTGAATCACATTTAATGTTACCAAGAACTATCTCAGGTATGATGCCTATGTTACCTATAAGCTTTATCGCTAAATCTGCAGCAGATGAAGCTCCATGTTCTCACTGAATTTGTTCCAATATTTTGTCAATGCTGTAATTTAAGGCAACGCTATGCTTATTCATTAATAGTGTAGCAAATACACTTTCATATGACTGACACTGTTGTATCTTTTGTAATATACTCATCGATGAACACATATTTAATATTCAGTGTTTATAGTGTGAAGTAGAATGTGGAAATACTGTTTCAAACTGATAACTCTTTATTTAACCAAAATGGTGTTTCACTCTCTATGGTTTGGCAGTGCCCCATTATAAAATGTATTGTCAGGGGATTAATACCTGTAGCCAGTGTCTGTGTGGGTTTTTGTACATCCCCTGTATTTTCAGTACCTCATTGCAGCACTTGGTTCTGCCTCAACTGTCTGTAAATGCTAGTTATCTCAGCAAGCATCTCTCTTTTCTGCTACAAGGATGTGGTCTCATTCTGGATGCAGTGCATATGTAGCAAGCACTGGCCAGATCTGTCCTGGTATTGTGTGTTGACCTAAACATACCTTCTGTACTACATGTTCAAGCTTTCCCTAAAAGTGTTAGGTATTAGTGTAAGTCATAGACACTTCTATATATCCAAATGGATTATATGTTGATGATGGGTCTATCTTGACATACTTGGTGAGTAGTCCTGCTGCATTAACATCTTCTACTTCAATCGAGAAGTAAAATACCTCTGTAGTTTGCAGCATTATTATTTGGAGTTTATGGTAGTCTATCACAAGTAATAAAATCACTAACCACGTTAGCTCCAGACAAAGATTTTAGCAATTTAACCTGGAGCTCAATCCCTGATAGTTTAGGCACAGAGCAGAAAGGCTTAACTTTAAAAATGTGTAAACAACTTAGAAGAACCAAACCAGTTAAAAATTTAAAGACACAACACAATAAAATGCTGACTCCAATTTATAAAATAGATAAAAATATAATAAGCAAAATGACACAAAAACAACAAAAATCTAATAACGGGAAACAGAGGTGTGAATTTTTGAATATTCAAGTAGGAAAAGCACCAAGAAAAATAATGTGCCCAAAGTGAAAAAAATAAATCCAGTATTTATAAAGCGCAAACAATTACCCGAAGGCGTCGGGGGCTGTCGGGAAGATTAAGTGAGCTATTGCCCAGAGTCATATGATGCTGGGCTACCCTGCTACTGGCGCCATGGGTTTGAACCATGAGGCCCCGTATTCGGGCGTCAGTCGCCCTGCCCTCTGCGCCACACCTCTTCCCTAAGTCAATGGTTGCATAAATAGAGACCAAGGTGCAATTGCAGTCTTGCCTCCGGTCAGATACACCAAATAGAATGGTCTTGGTGAAAACCTGGAAGGCAAAATTTCAAAAATATTTCTAAGTGTCACTTCCGAAAGAACTTTGACACTTATTTGAAGGAAAATGTTAAAGTTTCTTCGAAGTGTCAGCACAGAATTGGACTTTCTCCGTTTTTGAGGAAGAAAACCACTTTGCGCAGGCTGCCACTAAAACTGTAGGCATCGCAGTGGAACGGGAGGCCGAATACCAGAAGCAGGTTGCTCAGCTAGAGCTTTGGAGATTTCTGGCTGAAAATGTTTTAAGACCCAACACAGTCGTTTTTTCAGAGGTGTTGGAACCTCTGAGCTGGACAAAACTGAAATTCAATTCAACACTGTGGAACAAACACATGAGTACACTTCTAAGGCCCCCAGGACATCAGGGGAGGCACTTAGAGACTCTCAGGATGTCAGGTAGAGGCCAACAGCAGTGTCCAGTCAGGGTACGGTTGCGTCTAGTCAGTTTGGCACTTCAGGAAAAAGGCCTCTTGCAGCATAGTATGGTTCAGTAGTCTCACAGGATGTCATCCAACTGACCCTTGGATTCAACTACTTTGTCCTGGGTATACATGGAAGCAAGTCCAGCCCTTCAGGTCTCCTCACAGGTCTCATACTCTTCTGTTCTTCCACGGGTTCACGGGTTCAGGAATTATTCTCAAGTGACTGTCTGGAGTACTACATTTAAGATTGGTACTTGCTAGTGGATTTGGTGATTTCTGAAAACGCCCTATCCAAAGGGGTAACAGTTCTAGGGGCAGCCCTTCAAACTTTGTCCATAATTCCTATTTGCCTCTCTATAAATAGGCCCCAAATGTCATGTGCCAGGGCAATGCCAAGATGATCACAGTCTGCACTAGCACTAAACTTGGCCTCTGCTCTCTGATCATGTGTATTGGAGAGTACTACGAAAATCACCAGTATCCCCCCACTAAAATCAAGTTTGAAGCAGGCCCTGGAAACACAACAAAATATTAGCCATACGTCTGGTGTGATAACATCAGTGTCCTTTAGCAACCAGACAGGAGGTACACCATAATTGTCTTCCGGTTCTGTTTGACCCATTTCAGGGTGTTAAGCTGTTGCATGTGCCTCAAACAAACATGTCAAGAAGGATTCAACACTATTGTGCCAACAGGATGGCAACAGCTTTTACCATGATTATTCGGCTGAGCTCAGAGTAGTTATCCCTACCCATTTAGGTTGACTTGTCAACTAAAGATATGCGGCTTCTGAGAGGAATTTCACACCTTAATAAGTCTAACACTTACTTGGCAGCTGCTGCAGGGCTAATGTAGATTAGCCTCTCGAAGCTTAATGCAAGGAAAGGGTAATTTTCCAAGAGTTACTTTTTCTAAATATTTATTAAAACTCCAACTTCACCACTAAATTCAGTTTTTAATAAATATTAAAATGAGTGGTTGATTTATTTCTCTACCTGATTTTGAGATAGCATAATTCATATTTTAATCTATACTTAGTTTTCTCATAGGATAGCCAGAGCTTTCCATCATGAAAATAGTGTTTGTAGGCATGCCACTGCAGGGATATGGTGACTTTCAATTTCTATGTGCCCCATTTTTGAATACCCACCACCCTACGTTGTGGGCTACAAGGCCTATACAGTAAGTAGTAACTTACTAATATTAAAAAGGAAGGTTTCCCCCCCTTGTCAAAAGGGAAATTCAGCTGGTCAGGCTGCAAGTTTAAACTGCAACAGTCAGGCTACAGTTGTAGGCCTGAAGCCATGCTTTCCTTGTAAGGCTAGAGTGTGGCACAATAAGTGCTGCATTCCATAGGTGACATTTAACTTTCAATGTCATGGATGTTGTTTCTAACCATATACTATGGCCTTGTAGGAGAGTTATTTATGGTAAGTACAATGGTTCAAAGTTGGCCTGAAAAGGTCCAGTAACACAAGGTTAGATATTATTCGGTCAAATGAACAAATCGGTTATGGGAGCAAGCTTTATAGGGCAACAAATAGTTATTTAATTATAGTATGCAGGTTCATATTTACAGGTGCTCACATAAGTGACAAGGGTGCGTAACGTGACTGAGTGAGAGTGACAATACACGAAATATCACACAAAAAAAGACATAGAAATCCAAGACGATATGTACAAGTGAAAGGATTTTCAACAGGGGGTCGACGGCGTTTCGATCTTTTGTTTCTTTAGATAATCATCAGGACTGTGTGAGCATTCTGAAATAGTTCAGGAGCCTTAGTTGTGCTTCAAACTTTAGTACAGTTGGAAGGGTAATCAATCAAGTTTGGCATTTCAGATTTACTAGTTCAGGACGTTAAGGAGCCTGAGCCGTGCTTCAAGGTTAGTACAGAAGGAAGGAGTAACAATCATATTCTGGTATGTCCAGATTAATTCAAGACTTTTGGGAGCCTTAGTCGTGCTTCAAATATTAGTAAAGTTGAAGGGGGAAACATTCAGAGTTGGTGTTTCAGATTCACTGGTTCAGTGCGTTAAAGAGCCTTAATCGTGCTTCTAAATGAGTGCAGTTGGAAGGAGAAACAATGATATTCTGATATGTCCAGATTTATCAGCTTTTAAATAGCAAACATTGCTGAAATATTCTAAACTAGTCTCATGAGGTGGGCCAAGGTGGATGGCGACATCGTAATGAGTTGCTTTGCCCTCGTTCAGCTAGAAATTCTGGTCAGGTTATGAATTCCTGGTGCTAGCGTCTAACTCGTCCTCGCGGCTGTTGTCACTGCTGAGGCGCCCGCAGCTACAGCAGTGACAGCAGCCGCGAGGACGAGTGAACTTTTTTGTCAAAAGTTAAGAAAAGAGATGAATCAGTGAATTTACTATTTAGTGCGGCTGTTAAGCCTGTTTTCTAACAAAAAGCACTGACTTTGTGATAGAAAGCTGAAAGTTGGTACAGACGTTTGTCTTTGTAATGTTAATAATAATAAGCCTGGGCGGTGAACTCCGTTCCGCTTGCGGAGTTTGCAGAGTTTTTCCACACTCCACGTTACGCGGACCTCACGGAGTTCAGAAAAACTCCACTACATGTAGCGGAGAAGAGTTTTTTCCTCGCTCGCGTTCGTCAAATTGGACAGTGCGGAGAAGCATCCTGCACTGAAAATCACTGCTAATGGCATTTTTTCTATCGCACTCCGCCACTTGCGGAGCACAAGATGGCCGACAAATATCAAAAAAATATTTTAAACCTTCCAATTGCATCCGGGGTGCCTGTGGCCGGTACAGTGTGTGCTCACCAAAACAACGCTTGGCCCCCTGCATCGCTGTGGTCCTGGCTGGTGCCATGAGCAGGGTGGCAAAGATGCTGCACTAAAAAGACAGAGATCCTAGCCTACAAGTTGTTAGAAGCGCAGCTCTGTGAAATACAAAAGCTGTTGCATATTGATATTCCCAGACTACACAGTGCTGAATCAGGTCAGTGCTCTGCCTTTCTCGCAGTGTAAAATGCTGGCTTGAAAGTTCAGTACTCTCTTCTGTTTCCAGCGGAGCTGAAGATAATGCATGACCAATAAGCCTACTTCTTCACTGAGCTAAACTCTGCCTGGGACTGTGTGGAAACCAACTTTGAGGGCAACCATCACCCTCCTACAGATAATACCAACTCGTCCCAGCCCGCCAAGTGAAGAGTCCGGAGAAATAGACCTCAAAATAAGCCTAGAGGAGCTCCTAGAGTGCCCTCACCACATGCACTTTGCCAAAGTCAACAATCAGCAATAGAAGCAGCATTTGCCCTTCAACATTCCTTGCTGACCCAGCATACTGACTCCAGTGACACCATGAGTAAGGATGCCATGGCCTACAGCATGATGGGTTACTTTCAGGCCCAGTAATAACACTACGATTAAAATACGATCTACTTTATTTATTTATTAATTTTGCTGCAGGTTCTGGTTTTGGATATGGCTTAGTTGTTTGCTACCTGTTGTTTGTATTTCCGTAGCATGAGCGACACGTGAACCCCCCCCTCTTGCAGACCGGAACAGATAAATATAAAGGGTATCCAACTACAATTCCCCCTTCCTGCAGGGATGCTACTCAGTCTATGCTTACATCAAAAGGCAGTAAGCGCACATTAGTTTACTAAAGGAAAATCATCTCGCTAGTGATGAACTCCAGTGCCTTCGCTGGGGATGGAGAGGAACGGTCCATGGCTCGACACATTCTGCATACGCCCGGGCACGCTGCTCTGGATACACCCGGGTACACCGTTTAAAACCCAAAACATAGTCATCGATAAGGAGGGCAGACATGTGTTTGTTGAGGGCTGGTTAAAAGGTGAGCTCATCCTTCTAGGTTATATTTATGCACCAAACTCAGAGCAAAAGACATTCTGGAAGATTCTATCAGGAGTCCTAGCCCAAAGGGTAGATATCCCATGCATACTAGATGGTGATTATAACTATGTACTGGGTGCTGCTCTTGACCTTTCCGACCTCTCACTCCTGCAAGCCCCAGCTCAATAAAATTCTAAGCAGTTCTGTAAATGGGTTCTACAGTGGTCTCTTCTCAATGCATGGAGAGCCCATAACCTACACCTACACCTTTACTCTCATTACTCTGCCACACACAATATTTACGTCAGTTTAGACTATTTTATGTGTTTCCTGGACCTAGTTCTATGACTTCTCCAGTTAGACTACCTGGGTCGAGTGTAAACAGACCATACTGCACATATAGTAAACATTGAGTGGGGTACTTCTCACCCTTCAGTTCCTACCAGTAGATTATCCAAAAATACACTTGATGACCAAGTATTTTGTCCTACCCATTCAACCCCCATAGCTCAGTACTTCGAAGAAAATCATGGCACAGCCACCAATCGCACTGTTGAATGGGATTACTTTAAAGTGTTCACTAAGGGCTTCTGCATTCAAACCATAGCTGAGTTTCACAAGAAAATTACCAGGGCCCTCTGAAATACAGAAGAAGCAGTGACCGCATTGGATAACTGCCCCTCCTTGAGGAAATGACTTGCCAAGCCCTTATAGAATGCCAAGAAACAACAAGCTGCCTTAGCAGCACGCCTCCGCTGTTATAATTTCACCTAATTTACAGCCTGTATGCATGCTATGTGGGAGAAACCTGATTACCTACTGACATGGCTGGCCTGACAGGAAACCCACACTTACTCAATCACGGAAATCACCCCTACCACTGACCCAATTTTGAGGTCCCAATCAGCTATTACTGATAACTTATCTTGGAATGTGGTATTTGGTAATAGGCATAGACTTAGATGGAATCATGAAGGACCAGGTTGGCTGACCCTCTTCATATATTGAAAGTAAACAGGGGAGAATGCTTTGAACAGGGGAGTGCCCTCTCAGACCTTTGTTGTTGCTCCAGGGTTGGAAAATGTGTTCCTTGAGAAATCCCACAACAGGACAGGTACTGAGAGGTATTTGAGAGTTCTAAACACAGCAGTCAGGGTACTGCCATTTTGAATCCCTGCTTCTGGGATAAATTGCAGGTAGTCAAAAAGGAACTTCTTCAATAGTGGCATTGCTAGCTGGTTTTACACTAGTTGTTCCCCACTCTATTTAGTTTTCATTCTGGCTCCTCCAGCATAAACTCTTGACATAAAGCCCATCTGCCACAGGGCACTAGCCCCGTCCAATTGATGATGTACACTCTTTATCCCCACCAGGGATCACCATGTGAGACATGGAGGTCCCAGGTGGTAAAAACACACAATAGGCCACCTGTGCATGCAAAAAGCTTCCTACTCAAAAGGCTTTTGTTTTTGTTTTTTGTTCTCTTAAAACAAACTTCAATTTTCAAGAAGCCTCTGTGAATGCATCAAATATGGCATTGATTCACAAAAGGATCAGTGTCTTCAGTAGAGCTGCCACAGTGGCGACTGAACAGATAGCATAGATATCCCAGCCTGCCTGACAGGGATCTCTTAATATGGAAGGCAGATGCAGAACTTGCAAATAGAACAAGGCACTGCAACCTTGGCTACAGAATCCAGTCTTGTCCTGTTTGGAGCTTCAGAGGCCAAAACTGATATCTTTAGCGGAAAACCTCTGAATTTCAGATTCTCTTGTTATCTTCAGCATCTTGACTTGCAGCACTGGAGAAATTTGATTTCCAGAAAAAAGATTTACTGCTTTTTGGCCCTCCTGTTTTTGACCCTGTTTTAGGACTCTGGGCCCTTTACCACTGCTTTTCAGTGCTAAGGTGCATATGCTCTCCACGTAAATTGTGTTTATGAATTGGTGATTCCATGACTGGCATATTTGATTTACTGGTAAGTCCCTAGAATGTTTATGTTTATGTTTATGTTTATGTTTATTAGATTTGTATTGCGCACAAATACCCGAAGGTGTCTCGGCGCAGAGGATTATACTTTGACAGGATTAATGTAAAATGAAATATTGATCAAAGAGCCACGTTTTCAGTTGTTTTCAGAAAATTAAAAGGGTTGGACTGGTCTTGATGGTGAGAGGGAGAGTATTCCAAAGCCTCGCCGTAGCTACTAGAAAGCGTCTGTCTCCCCAAGCAACTGTTCTGGTGCGAGGAAGAAGGTAGTTGGATACCGAGAGAAGAGACCTGCTGGGGGTGTAGAAGGCCCAGGGCCTGTCAATCAAATGCTGCTAGTGGGCCTGCAGCACTGATTGTGCCACCCACATGAGAAGCCTGTAAATTTAAGTCAGGCTTGCCACTGCAGTGCCTGTGTACAGTTTGGTACTGCAATGTCGAACTGGCAAGTGCACCCTCTTGCCAGGTCCTAACCTTATTGTCAAGATGGCCCTGGGAAGGATCTCCTCAACAGAGTTCCCGGGCGCTAGGATCACCAACTGGTGGAAATCCCTGCGTGTCTCCCCCTGCACACCTCTGTCTGCCGCTCCCCACCGGACCAGGCAAGAAAGAAACTTGAATCCTGACTTAACGCCGCAGCCATCTGCGAAACTTCATAAAGAAAACGGACGAAGGATCGGAGCTGAATCTGAAACTGAAAGTGCCTAGGTCCCGGGCACAAGGATCACCGGCACACAGTGAAAATCCCTGCTCATCCAGCCACACCGACAAGCCACATCTGCCAGTCCCCCATCGGACCACCTTGGAAGCAGAATCACTTAAACATCCACTGCTTCTGCCGCCAGCTAAAGTTCACGGGAATCAGCATGAAGGGAGCGAAGACCCAGAAATGAAACTGAAAGTTCCCGGGTCTTGCTAGTTCCCTCCACCCTCCAAAGCGTTTGTTGGCGCCTTGGCGGTTTAAAAGGGTAGGAAGAAAGAAAAGAAAAAAGAAAAAGGAATCGAGAAGGAAGACAAGAACAACACAGAAGAACACCTGAGTCCCCCAGCAGCCCCCGCTTACAAAGAAGCACAGCCAAGCAGCACAAAGAATACAGCCCCCGACCCCGACCGGGGAAAGAAAGGAAGAAAAAAAAGGGGAAAAGAGAGAAGAAACAGAATTTCTCCCCATGCACCTACCTCATCACTGAACCTCTAATTGGACAGATGAAAAAGCGTCTCCAAGCCCCCAGGTCAGTACAGATTCACACAGCCCCCAGTGCCTGACTTCAAAATGGCCATTCCGCCCAGCAACTAGCTACCGGACTGGCCACACTACAAGAGCCACCAAGTGAGTACTTGCAGCTGTTTTTGCCAGTGGGGCGTGCCCCCCCGCCCCCACCTGCATAATAATCCCTAAGCCTGTTTACAAACCCACGAGCTGGCAACATCCACCACCATTTACCTGTCTTTAAGATGGCTGCCATGCCAGCATAGGCACTACAGTTGACCCATACAACCCGAACTCTCAACCTAACTACACCATGGGCATATGAGGATAAGCAGATCATCCTCCTACCTTGGCAACGCTTAACTATAAGTACCTTCAGTTAAATACTTGATCAATTCAGACAATTGAGTAGTTAAGGGCCTGGGAGGAAAGAAGGAAAAAAGAGAAAGAAAAAAAAAAGATTTTTTTTATAGCTAATCTCGAGTCTGCATCTGGTGGCTACTGGTAACAGCCGAGACAGTGGGATAGTGGGGACGGACAAGAAGAGGCCCATAAGGTTTTTAACACCTGCCCCGTCCTCTGCTCCCGCGACACACAAGATATGATCGGAACAAGCTACTGACCTTCTCTCTGAAGATCACTCTACTTAATGGCTGGCTCCTCACTGTGGAATACCTCAGTGCTGCCAGACTGTTTTCTGCGACACTCCCATGCACCACTGGCGGATATGTCCTGTAGCTCCGCAGAGAGCATTCACAACCAGGAAGGTTGCCCGGTCCTGAACAGGTGTGGACCTAGCCGCACATAGGGCCTCTGAGGGACCACTTGAAACATCCAAATCTTCTGCTCCTCGTGGAATTCTAGAAGTAAGGAAAAAACTACTTCGCGCCATGCCACTTTGCGCTGGCTCTCTGCTATCCCGTAAGTGATGTAGTAGAGCTGCATAGACGAGCCACCACTGCATGCTGACATCAAGTCCTGGCTCAACCCCTCCAGAACCCTCAGCTGAGGAGCACTAACAACTGTGGGCAAATTACAACCTGACTTCTAGTCCTGGCTCAGTCCCTCCAGAACCCACAGTCGAAGAGCGTTGCCTACTGTCTGCAAACCACGACATGTCCCTGATGCAGCATGACCATCCCTCGCCACATCCTGTGACCACCCTCGCCTCTCCCGAGTGGTAGAGCTCTATGGTGCCACTCTCACACAAAGCCCTCTGCCGCAGCAACCCACACCATCCTACCCTCTGTGAACCATGTAACTCTGCACTGACTGAACTCCCTCACGATCAGTTTCCCGCGTGACCTCTCACCTAAAGCGAAAAAGAACTTCAAGCAGAAACTGATCAGGCAGTGCCCAAAATCACTTTTTGCAGACATCTACCACTGCTCCTCCAAAGAAAAAGGTAAAAATGGACCTTATCTTTCACACTGAGAGACAAAAAGCTTGGAAATCCATGCTCAGATCGCAGCTCAATATTTCAAAAACCACCAATCCTTCTCATAGCTGCAAATTGTCAATTGCACCCCTGTACCGCTCAAGGCATACTGGATACACCACGGTGACCATCTACACCAACGGCACAGTCCTGATACAAGCCAACAATGACAATCTAGAGTCCTTTGATGCCCTTTTCCCCTCTCTCCGGAATACACCCTCCCACAAACCCGACCCCAAACCTCCCCTACTCCCCCTTCAGAAGAACCAAATGCGCCAACAGAACCCACCCTCTGCTCTGGTTATCCCCAGCAACCATACACGCCCTTCTACATGAGGCATCCCCCCAACCACCCTTAGGGTGATCAGGACCCCTCCTCCTCCCCCTGATGGCTCCCACTGCCACCCGCCACCTACCGAACCGACCCTCCCTAAGAACCTCACTCCCCCACCACATGACTTCCCCCTCACCACCCCATAGGAAACAGGACCCCTCCTCTTCCTGCCTTAGACTCTCTCTCTCATCCGCCACCTACAGGCACGCAGCCTCACCAGCCACCTGCCTCCCAACAACCCCAAACCACTGCGAGCAACACAATCACCAACCTCCCCAAACCCACAGGCAACAAAGTACATGCCTCCACCCTCCCCAATCCACCACGAACAACCTAAGCACTAACCGCTCCAAATGTACAGGTAATACAGCACCTACACCCCAGCTAGTTGCCTCAACACATGGCATCCCCCTCACCCCCATAGAGAACAAGACCCACCCACCCCAACCCACTACGAGCAACCCAAACACCACCCTCCCCAAACCCACTGGCAATAAAATACCTACTCCCCAGCAATACCCCCTGCTACACGACATCCCACTCACCCCCATCGAGAACAAGACCCAAACACCCCCTATCTACAGCTCCCATCCCCTCTCTTCACCTGCTGGCTCCCACCCCCACCTCCCACTGAACCCCTAAGTAGCATAACACACTCCGGACTACCCAGATGCCCACCTCCCCAAACCCACAGGCAACATTAAACCCATGCCCCAACAAGACCCCGCCATCCTGTTCTCACGGACCCGCTCAGACCCCACACGGACAACACACTCAAACCAAGGTGGTCTAACTCTCTGAGACTCCCTCCACCCGGACACGAAACAAACAACTCAGCCACCAATAAGCCACTCAATACCTAAGAACTCCCCCCCCCCTGTAGACCCAACACTCTCGCTCAGGACCAGTACCGATACCTCAATGACCTCAATACTGAGCAGCATCTCTCCAAACTAAACACCCAGATAGCTACTATTTTCCAGGGCTTTAGCGATATCCTAGCCAACCTGGCGGCGCCCCAGCAACCTCAACACGCCCACTCCTTTACCACCCACACACAACAAAGACCGTCCTTAGTCCCCCCCGGAGATGGATAGCCAACCCCATCCCCTCTCTGGCACAAAGACGCATAAGAACTAGAGACACCATGTCTGAGAGTGACGCGGTGGACCTCGCTTCCTCGTATCACAATCCTTTAGCTCCCACCCTCCAATCCAAAATACAGGTGATCACCGGACAAGGAAGAGTCCAAGCCTCTCCGAACTCTCCCAGACTGCTGTCCACCCGCACCAGAAGCCCTACAGCCCCCTAACGAAAAACCCCAAAGCAGAGACCCCTTCTAACTGCATGATAATAAACTGCAGATCAGCCATTAAACATTCTACTGATTTAGCAGAATCCATCCTCACTCATGACATAGACATAGACATAGCATTGTCACTGAAACCTGGTTCAACGACTCCTCCACACCTCTCCTGGACACTCTCGTTCCCCCAGGCCATACAATCACCAACAAAGACCGAAAAGACCAAAGAGGAGGAGGTAGAGCAATCATCCACAGAGACAATATTTCCGTGTCAGAAACTAACTCCCTCAATTACAACACCTTTGAATGCCTAACAGGCAACATCAACACGAGCAACAACAAAACTCTAACCTGCCACCTTATTTACCACCCCCAGGCAACCCTACCACATTCGCCGAACACCTGATTGCCCACTGCTCTTTACGAGAGGCGATTAACCTAAGTCCTGGAGAACTCAACCTACACTGGAATGAAGAGAGCAACCCGCTAATTCAAAACTTGAGTGAGTTGCTACATAACAACAACCTCACGCAACACTGCACAGAAGAAACTCACTACAAAGGAACAATCCTTGATGCCATTATCACCAAATGTGACCAGTGAAAATAATCCACACACTGCCCGCAGACTGGTCTGACCACCATTTAATCCTCTTTCATCTCACTCAGCCAGCCACCCTACAGCCCCCCACCCAAGAAGAGCCCAAATGGACTAGAAACCTCACCCAGATCAACATGACCGACCTGGAAGAAAAAGTCAACTCCCTCCTCACCTCCACGGGGGATTTCTCCACGACCATAACAACACATCCCTGGCATCCATTCTTGACCTGATAGCCCCTTTGAAACTAAAAAAAGCCAGGAATATCCCATCCGGGTCCTGGTTCAATACTGACATCAATAACAAAAGAAGACAACTCAGAACCACAGAAAGACTGTGGAGAAACAACCCCTCCACTAGCCTACTCAAACAACTCAAAGTATCTCGAAGAAACTACAAAAAACACATTTGTAACGAAAAATCTAACTTCTTCTGCTCCGCCTTGGACTATGCAAAAAACAGGCCAACGAACTGTTCAAAATCATCAAGCAACAAACCACCAAGCCCCCCATATCCTCTACCCAGGCCTCCAAGGAACAGTGCGAAAACTTTGGCATCTTCTTCGAAGAAAAGATCTCCAAGATTGAGCTCTCACTAGACATCACCAACAACCATGCCTGTGATAACCTGCCACGACTCCCAACTGAAAAATCATACAGGCACCACACAAATACTTGGAAAACCTTCAATACAATCTCGGAAGCCGAGATTATCAAGCTAATCTCCACCTCCAAACCCACTTCTCACGTCCTTGATCCCATACCCTCCCAAATGACCAAAAAACTCTTATACAGAATAGCTCCGTTCTGGTGCAGAATCATCAACAGCTCCCTGAGAACTGACATCATACCGGATTGCCTTAAAGTAGGCCAAATAACACCACTACTAAAAAAGCCAGGCCTGGACTGCACAGATCTAAACAACTTCAGACCCGTCTCCAATCTCCCACTCCTGTACAAAATTCTCAAAAAATGCGTCCGATCACAATTGACTCAGCATATGGACAACATCAACCTTCTTGATCCCCACCAATCGGGTTTCAGAAAAGGCTACAGCACGGAGAAGGTGATCCTAAACATCACAGATGATATCCGCAAGTCACTAGATAACAATCACAGCTGCCTACTCATTCTCCTTGACCCATCAGCAGACTTTGACACGGTTGACCACCATCTTCTCATCAAGGCCCTACAAGAAAGAGTTGGTGCCAATGAGACGGTTCCCTGCTGGTTCACCTCCTTCCTCCACAACCGATCGCAAAGGATAAAAATCAAAAACTTTAGCTCCGACCTTCACCCCGTCAACAAGGGTGTACCCCAAGGCTCAGTGCTCTCACCGCAACTGTTCAACATATACATGGAACCCCTCACCTCCATACTTAAAAATGCTAATATACCCTTCCACCTATATGCTGATGACACCCAGATCTATCTGGAAACCTCCTCCCAGACGACATCCTCAAATTAAACAACACCCTTAATGAAATTCAACACTGGCTCGCCCTTAACCACCTTAAACTTAATCAGGACAAAACAGAGCTCCTCCTCATCTCCAACAAAGAAGAGAACCCACGAATTACAGAATGGCTTAAAGCTTTGGATACTCTAAACGGCAATCTCACCCTGGCTAACTCTATAAAATCACTATGAATCACCCTGGACCCCAAACTGGAAATGACCAAGCACATCAAAAATTCTGCGAAGACCGTCTTCCTCAACCTGTAGCTTCTTTACAAGATTAAACCATTCATTCCTAACAAAGACCTTAAACAAGCCACCCAAGCACTGGTGCTATCCAGACCTGACTACGGTATCGCAACCTTAACTGGCACGGCTAAAACCCACCTAGCTCCCCTTAAAACAACCCTCAAAGCAGCAGCCAGAATGGTCACTGGAATCAGGAAATATGATCACATCTCTCCTGCACTTAAAGAACTAAAATGGCTCCCAATTGATCCGCAGGCGTACTTCAGAATGGCCTGCCTCACACACAAAGCCTTACACACAGGGAAACCAGATTACCTGGCCAGCAAGCTCAAGAGGAGAGCAGGTCAGACAAGGAACCTCAGGAGCTCCCACTCCCTCCTTCTCATCCCCATGAGAACCCGCAAACAATCGACCGCGGCCAGTTCATTCGCGGGAAACAAGCCCAAAATCCGGAACTCCATTCCAGCAGACATCAGAACTATCCCGTCCTTCACAAAATTCAAAATGCACCTTAAAGCCCTCCTCCTCAACCGCTCCATCTCGAAGGGATAACACCCGCCCCCACCCCAAACTCTATCCCCGTTACGTTCTGGCTCCACACCAACTGATTCACCTCAGCCAATAACCAAGGTTTCCTCAGGTCCCTTGAACTACCTTATCTATGCTTCAAAAAGGACACCTCAAGATTCTACTACTATCTTAAGAATAAGCTGCACTTGTGGACTGTTGATAGTTTGTTTAATACTGCTTTATTAAGTATCTCCTATTAGTCTCTGTTGTAAAGCGCTCCGATACCCCCGGGTTAGGGCTGCGCCATATAAAACCCCTAAAATAAAAATAAATAAAATAAAATAAATAAAATCTTACATGTAAGACACCCCTAAGGTAGTCCCAAGGTAGCCCCATGTGCAGGGTGCCGTGTATGTGAAAGGCAGGACATGTACTGAGGTGTGTGACATGTCCTGATAGAGAAATACAGTGTATTTCGTTTTTCACTATTGAAAGGCTATCTGTCCCATAGGATAGAATAGGATTTTATTTATAACATCTTATAAATATAACTTCCCATTGCGACAAGATAGAAAGGTGGAGTTTAGTAAGCCTTAACTCAGAATATAACATTGGATCGTTTACTAAAGATGATTTTTATATTGTGTGTTTGAAAATACCACTTTTAGAAAGTGGGTATTTTCTTGCTTAGCCATCCTGTGTGCCTCTGCTGGTTTGTGGATTGGCTGTCTGGCTTTGGCGTGACAGGGGCTGGAGAAGTGCGCTCTCTCAGACAGCCACCGGGGTGGGGAGCAGAGGTTTGTGTGTGTCCTGCCTTTCCTGAATGAGTCAGGTCTGGGCTAAATAGGCCTCGGCTGCTTCAGAGTGGGTGGAGTTTTCACCAGCACCTGAATAGACCTGGTCTGCATTTAGAGTGGTGGGCAGAGATTTCGCTTGTACCTAAATAGATGCTCTCTCAAGGCATGTCTGCCTTGGACAATGCCAGGAAGCTGCACCAGAGAGGACAGAACTGGTTTTGGCTGGACAAAGAGCTTCTCTGCCACCAGAGAACAAAGGAAATTGTGCTACAAAAAGTGGGGCACAGACCCCAGAACAAAGACTTCACCAACCTCTGGGTACGGCTTCTGGAACCGTTATTTCAGTTGCCACAGAGAAGGGAAAAGCAACCGACTCCATCGCTAGCTCCGTGTCCTGCAGGCACCGCAGAGGGCACCACCGCATCTTGCACCACAACCCTGGTCTCACCGACAACCGATGCCACTGCAACCGAGCTGCTGCTTGCACAATGACCTGTGGGCACGGCACTCTGCATGGCCTTGCTTCACTTTGCCGCCCTGGTCTCCCCGACGCCATAGCTGCTTGCAAATTCCATGATCGCATTGTGGCTTGGGAGCACCTCTCGTAAGTCACACAACGCACCGTCTTGTCCCACACTGCAATCTGGACTGACCAATGCCAGCTTCCCACAACTGGTTTTGTCACCTGCACCATGATCTGTCAGCACTGCATCGAGCACCGCCTTTACTCTGCACCGCAGCCCTGGTGTCACGGACATCACTGAATGACCAGCACCGTGCCTCTGCCTGCACTGCACCTTGAGGGCACTGCACTCTGCACTGCCACGCTTCACAGCGCAACCACAACGGTTACACGACCAGTTCGCCCCTTCCTGCACAAAAACAATCTCCCCACGACGCTGGCATCCTTGCAAGGGTGCCTGCGCCAGCACATGGCTGCGTTTTTGCGACAGTGCAGGAGGAAGCACAGGGATGCAACATACTCTTGTAACTATGTCACATCCCTGTGCTTCAGAGTGCTGCAGCATGGCGCAGCCAAAGGGCTTGCGGTACCACGCTGCGGCACTTCCTTGTAGATCTGCCCCTGTGTTTTTAAAGTATTCTTGCAAAGTTCATATTTTGAAAGCACTGTATGCTGGATTTTTGTCATTTTGTTCTTGTTTTGGATATATAAAAATATTTGATATTTTTCTAAACTGGTGTGGTGTCCTTTTCTAGTGTTTTCACTGTATTACTGTTGGGTATGTGCAAATGCTTTACATACTGCCACTGAGATAAGCCTGACTGCTCGTGCCAAGCTACCAAGGGGGTGAGCAGGGGTTATTTTAAGAGTGTAACTCACTTACCCTAACTAGGAAGAAAGGTCCCTACTTGGACAAAGGTGCAAACCATTGCCAACTGGAGACCTCCATTTCTAACAACTAATATCCAATGTTAAACATTTTACTATCATTTTCTAAATTAGATTGGGAAATTCATTGCATTTTTTCTCCACTTTAATGGCGTCTGGTATTGCTTGAGACTGATGTATATTTCTCTGAGAAAATCCTGAGACTTGTTTCGTAGGTACCTGAAGGTGATCAAGATTTTTTTCAGTGAACTGTGTTTAATTGCTAATACTTTTTTTTATTGAGTCAGTAGAATCTCTCACCAAATAAATAGTTGAGTTTCTCATAGCCCTCCTTTGGAAGGTTTCTTCTGGTCAAGCCCTAACATTTTGAGACTCTTAGTAATGGGTGCAGAATTGTTTAAGGTGGAAGTAGAATCTCAATTCACTGAATTATATACATACAGATGACTTCTGGATATTTGGCGTTGATTTTGAAGGTTTTTCCTTTTATGGCAAGGATATGTTATTAGCCTTTGCCATGTGCTCTGATTAATATGCAGGATTTTATGTTTTCATTGAGTGGGTAAGTGAGAAATTTTCTTCATCTCGTATCATTTATTATCTGGACAATTTCCCTTTGATTGTTGGACTGGTTCAGTTTAGTGTGCTGCAGCATTGCAATTACTTGACAGATGTACAAGGAATTTGGGGCATATTTACAAGCCCCTTTGTGATGTTCTTGCACCACACAACGTGGTGTGAGACTGACACAAATTAAAAATGAAATGTATGAAGTCACCAAGGCCACCCTGCGTGGCACTGAGTGGCTTCACAAGTCTAGAGTAATGCAATGCAGTGCAAATCGCTGTGTTGCTGTACTCTGCACCCGGGAGGTGTTTCCATGGACGTTGCATGGGTGTTTCCATACAACATCCATGGATTTTGACGCATTCCTAGATTTACCAGAAGTGGTAGACTTGGGAATGTCTCCCACAGATGCGGCATAACAAGCAGAAACATGTTTCTTTCTACTTGTTTTTCCTTTTTCTATGTGTGCGTGCTGAATCCTGCAGCACACAAAAAAGGAAGAAAAAGCCTCTGGGGTTTGTTGTCATACAGGAAGGTGCCCTTTCCTTCACATAAAAAGGTGCCTGTGTTGCCCCTAGGCAGCCAAAAGGGTGCCAGTGCAGTGGAAAAGGCAGGAATGTGCCATATTGACTTACATGCAGCGCATTCCTTCCCTTTCCCTGGCATGGATGCAGTGCAACAATATGACTTGCTGGGCTGCACTGAGGGACTTGCTCATAAATATTGCCTTTGTAGTGTTTCTTTTAATGGTGGGGCAAGCGTTCTTGGTGGCACTGCAACTACTGCACTGTGCATAGCTATGCTCCTGTCTTTGGTGATAGAAAAAATGCAAGGCCTCCTTCTATTTTTGAATTCCTTGCCATTTACATTGACTTGATATCTGTGTAACCTTTGGCAATTAAATTGTGCAGTCTTTTTATGAATGGGTAAATCTTGGCCTCCAAGCTGAAAAGTAACAGTAAATCAGCCGCAGATGATCGTTGATCAGTTGCTCTCGTTGCCCATCATTCCTATAGGTTGTCCCTTCTTTAGATGAATTATAAATTGTACGGCCAGATTGTGTGAATAGCCTTACAGCATCAGGGGGGATACTTACATGTAAATGGCCCAGCGCTATGCCGCAAGCTATTTTGCTGTACTGAGCTGCATCGTTTTCAAAACCCAGGAATGTGCCATATTACCAAGAAAAGAGTGCATCCCTGTGCTCACCCCTGCCCTGGTGCTAAAAAAGCTGCCTAGCACCAACGCAGGCACCCTTGCACCGTGGGGTTTCAGCATTATTGCAGGTAAGAATTAGCGCTTGCAATGGTGACTTGATGACTGGTGTGAGTCTGCTTTGTTTGGAAGCATTGCCTTTCTTGAATTTTTCTCGATCTTTGTGACTTTATCCATTTGGCCTTTATATTTGGAGTAAAAGGCTGTAGTCTTTTAATCTAATATTGTGCTGAAGGATTTTAAGCGCCCATAGCTACTGCGTAAGTTGGTGCTGAGTTTCCTGAAGTGATTGCTTTAGATGTGCTTTAAAGGGAACGTCACATTTAAACCGATGCATATCCCAGGTGTGATCAATAATTATCATGATCTTTTCTCTCAATTTAGGGTGCCGGAATTCCTGTGCAAGTCACTGCTAACTTCCAAGAGAACCTGGGGAAGTTTGGTGATCAGTCCTTCCCGAGTTGGTAATGATAGCATCAGGTCTTAAAATCATGAGAGAGCATTTGGGGCTTATTGTTGGTTTCTATAAACGAGAGGCTGAATGAGCACATTTCCCTTAGACTCATGTGTAGCTTACAAAGTTTAAATTCACACAGTGGGACACTTAGCAGATTTGACAAAGGTCACTTGCCTGCCATCTCTTTCTTCATAAAGACAGCTCCAACTGGTTGTGTTCCAAATTTCTTGATTCACAAGAAGGGTTGGAACCTTTGGCATGCCTTCCGCTGATGAGAGGAGGACTCTCAGTAGAGAGAAAGTGATTCAAGTAAGCAGTTCCCAGCAGTTTATTCAATGAACAAGGAACCATTTTGCCTATGGTTTGCCTAAGGTATTCATTGGCTTTTCAAGGGCTTTTTATATTACGGGATTGCTAAGGGAATTTAAGACTTATCACTTGCGGGTGGACTCCAAATGGGACATTTTTACATTGAGAGGTGGATCCCACTTCATTATCTGACTGCAGTGCCCCAAGGCTGACTAACAAGGAGCCTGGAGGAAATTAGCATTTCAATTAATTACACATAATTTTGCAGCAATTTCAGTAATTTTCAGAAAGCATATTATGCAAATTTTATTCACGTGTAATTACAAGTGCATTATAGCCGAAAGCACTTGTAATTCAGTGGATGGGATATCCTTCAAGCTTTGGCAGAGCATCCCTTCTGCCAAACTCTAAATAAGGGCCTAAATCGTTTTTTACATGACAAGTGGTTCTTCACAACCCCTGTGGGCGAAAGTGTATGGTAGACATATGCTTTAGGCAGGCCAATTGCAACTACTACTTCTAAGAAGTGGCTTGCAGGTGTTTTTTCTAGTCTTGAAAAAGAAAAGGTGTGTCCAATAAGGTAAATGTTCACGTTCTCAGGTGTTATGGAATGGTAATTCATTATTTCTGTTATTTTAACCCATTTTTTTTTTTTATTTCAAACTCTAAAATGAAGAGCCTCCTGAGTAATCTCAAGCAAATATGGCAGAATAGGTAATGTCTTGACACAAAAAAGACCTACTCTGGTCCATAAGTATAAAGAGCACACTACAAAACTATGGAGCAAAGACACTAAATAAGCGGGAACGAACAACCAGCCTCTTATCAAAAATATATATGTTTTAATAAAACAAATAAATCTTTACATTCAGAAAAATACAAGGAAACAAACAAAAAGGAGCCAACTTCAAGATGTAAAAAGTAACTCCACAGGAATTAAATGATAAACAATGTCTTATAAACTGTTGCTAAACAGATACACTTTGATGTTGTCATGCAAACATTAGCAGCAAGCACACTGTTCCATGGATTCTAACTGTAGGGCCTGCACTGTGTAGGAGGACTCAATAATGGAGACCGACCCATGGTGCTGTAGTGACTCACAGCTTGGGGGCAGATGAAGCAGCTCTGCACGGCTGGGCCTCTGCCTAGGAAGTATGTGGAGGGAACATAATACAGACTAGCGTGTATCTCATTGATGACCATGCAGTTGCCTCAGAGCTCCTCTGTACATTCATGGGTTAATGATCGCTCAGTACAACCGCATAATGTTTCAATAACATCACAGAAAAATAATGGCACACAGATATGGAAAGCAGCGTATGCTTCAGTAGGGACTTGATATCTTTGAAAGTGGTGGGGCATAATACCTGCCAGGAGTTCACCCTATTTATTTAGAAATTTGCCTCACTCATAATCACTCGCTCTCACATATACTATCGTCCCTTTCACTCACTCTAACTCACAATCTCTCACTTACTCACTCTCACTCACTGTTACTTGCTCACAAAAATACTCACTCTCATTGGTTCTCATTCTCACTTACAAGCACACTTACACAGACTCACCCCTTGAAACTCCCTGATTCTGTTCCCTGGTTCAACTATACTTCCTGAGCCATTGATAACGACACCTCTGGCTATCTTTCACTCCCTCTCACAATCTCCAATCACTCACTCCATTGAACACGCTCACACTCCTTTACTCACTACTTTATACTCCATTTCATTCATTCATAGGCACTCAAACTCAGATTCTCACTCACTTTCACCTACTTCCACTCTCATTGACACTTACAAGCACACTCACACTCACACACACACACACTTTAGCTCAATTCTATTCACTTTCATTCACTCACAAACACACTCACAAGCACATACATGAACAGGAGAAACATTTTTTTTAATTTAACTGCTTCATTTGAAGCAGAACAGGGACCTGGTGCTGGACACTTGACCAGCAAGCCATGATTCCCAACGAGGAGCCAGGGGAGCAGCAAGGGTGGGTTTGAAAAGAGAAAGACCCACCTCAATCCCTCTCCCATCTTCTTGATAGGTCTAGGAGGCAGCCATATAAGAGGCTGGGACAGAGCAAGGGATCCTGCCCCTGCTGCTCAGTATGGCTTCACATTGGCTTGAGGGATGCACTAATGTGTGCCCTGACATCCACATTTTAGCTGATATCCTGTGCTGCCTGAGGCATGCAGAGTATGTCCGCTAAATAAAATGGTCTGTGCCTGGGTGAGGGGACCGTAGCTGAACTTCGCCCCTCATACATTCACCTAGAGAGTGTAGTGTTTAACAGCACTCTGTAGCTGGGTGTGTCTCAGCCCTCTCAGCCTCCTACTCCTCCTCCTAATCCTCGTCTTCCTCCTGTCATCAGGAGCCTGGAGACCAGGCCAAGAGACTTGGCCTTCGTACTGACAGTGCCCATGACGAGATGAAAGTTGTGCCTCACATGGATAATTATTACAAGGATTTCATCCCTACAGGCCATATAAAAACTATATTAATTATCACTTAAACAACAATGACACATGTATCTTTACAAGTGATATAACAGAGAAAACCCCTGAACGCATTGACGAGGGCGAAATCTACAGATGATTTTATTTCCTAATTGTCCTCCCACGTAACAGCCTTCACAAATGTAGAATGAGATGGTTGATAAAGTGGAACCGTGTGAAGCTAGTTAGTACATGGAGCACCATTTTCCACATTTTCATTTGCTGTGGACCAGCAGGTTGCAAGAGTGACCCGATTTTGTATACATTATACAAATTCCCTACGAAGTCAAACTGGTTTAGCAAGATAATTAGCATAATTTCTCATTGATAAATATAAAGGAGTCTCATCATATTCTGTTATTTCATAAATACTTTCAAAGGTGCACAATTCACAACAAACACTCACTAGGGCATGCTGAACGGAGAGGTAAAGCAAGGCTGGTCATAGTACAGCAGGGTCCTGTATTTTTCTTAAGGTGTGAATCAATGAATTCATTCAAGTTCATAGTGTCATTGTAAGCAGGGAATGCTCAGGCTTGCCAGCATGCTGTTTGCAGAGCTCCGTCTGGGAGTTCTCACCGCCCGAGAAGGATCATGGTGCTTCGGTGTCGACTGGGCGCTTGGTATTGGGTCCAAGGAGGATGAGCCGTCCATCTATGAATACGATGAAGACAGACTTAATTTAATTTGTATCATTATGCAGAATGTGGTCAATAGAAATTTAAGATACATGCATCATATGTCAACAAACGTTTCAGCACATATTGAACACATCTTTGAATGAGAAGATGCTAAAATGGGATCACAAACCATCTTGAAACAGAATGGAAAGGGCACAATGAAGATTAATACATATTTCATCTAAGATACAGCCAAAAAAGTTCTGCCCTCAAGCCACTGGATAAACAGTAAAGCATTATAGAATAGACACATGTGTTACCCCACAATGTGGCCAAGGAATAATAATATAAAATACCCTGTTTTAATGGCAGAAATGACCCATACAGGTGCTAACAACATGCCATGCTCATGAAAGCCTTGGCACCGCAGTGTGCGGTTTCCCTGATCCTTACCTGTTGCTATTCTCCCCTCAATTATTCTTTTTTATTGTATTAACCTTTTTGGGATGCTAAGTTGTCTCAGGTTATTATAACATGATGTATTCTCGGAAACACTAATGGTACTAACTGTGAGAAAAAGAGACTACAGAGTAATTGCTGTTATTAAACATTTATTTTTGTTTCTGCAAGAAATCATCCAACTTTTCCACAAGTCAATTTTGTAAGCTCTGCTTTTTAACAGTGCAGCTGTCAAACGGTCCTATTGCTAACAACATACATGGAGTGGGCATTGGGTTCATCCTTTTCAGCCATTGGCTTTTTTGACTAGCTTCGTTTAGCCATTTGATTGAGACATCTTGGTGCAGCCCAATGGAGCATTCATCTCACACCCAATGTTTTTAGCTGTTTGGTAGTCATTGTCCACCTCCACTTGAGTGTCTGCATTGAACTGCATAAGGGTCTATTCTATATTTATAGCCGTCTCTGCCCACTCCTGCTGGCTCCCTCTAATGTACCAACACTACTTGAATTTAGTTATTGAACGCAAAGCTACTAGCTTTGTCAATGCCTGTCTTCATTTTAATTTCACTCAATATGTAATTATTCCACCATTCATAAAAGAACTTGACGCAAGTGGCAAGAAGCTTAAGTACAAAAATACATTTTTACAAATACACAGTATAAATAAATGACCTATGGACACATTGCACGCATTTCCTGATTCATTGGATCTTTAGCATTGTTTGCTGTAGAAGTCGGTGACATCTCCAATTTTCCACTTAAACATATATAATGTAATAGGTGAAATATTTGTTAGGATTCCAGAGAACTAGCAGGTAACGGTTTGTTCCCTCGATCCTACAGATGCAGCAAGATTGTCTATTTGTTAACAGCTGAGAGCTCATTGAAGATTACAGATCATGTGTATTTGTGACCCTTAACCTTTGACTCTGAAACACATTCCTCTGTTTTCTGGTAGTGAGGGCAGCCTGAGGGAGTGTCCTCTCTGGAGCCTGAACTCTTCCATGTTTCATAGAGTGTGGTGGTTACCTAAGAAGCATATTACTCATTTCGTCCCCCCCATGGAGCCTAAATGTGGTAACCAGTCACCATCAGAAGGTGATTATATCTGCTGGCTCGAACAGATGATGGGTTCAAACTGCTGGCATGGCTGACCCAGTCTTTTATGATCCTATGGTCGGTAAAAGGAATTCTATTGACTCAGGCTATTCTAGCACCTTGTTTCACCTCAGAATACTTCAGTGAGTTAGGCAGTTCAACGATTGAATATTTACACAATCTAAACACGTATTAGTGTGGTACCTGCAGCTGCTTCATTATACTTGCTACCAGATTGATGTTCAGATGAAAATCTAAACAGTTTTCCTGTAAATGCGACATTGCTGTTTCGTTTCCTCATAACATTTTAAAAAATGTCTTAGGCAGTTTTAGCAGTGACATTTCCCCCCAAAATAAGCACCAACCACTGCAACGGCAGGAACCCACCATTCGCTTTTATACACATGTTCCAAGGCAGCTGCCACAATGATGCCCATGCATGGCTGATGATAGACTTTAGTTTGTGCACATATTTTTCGGGATTAGACGATCGAATACATAAGTATGGATTCTTAACCATGTATGGATATCCAAATGTAAATTCATTTCACTAAAACAGCGGAAGTGTTTGATTAGACACATAATAAAAAAAAAATAACATCATCCTGTGCCTTCCCGCCATTTGAATTTGTTAAATGTAACTTTGGGAAGGAAGTAACATAACATATGGGGTATTTGAAAAGTGCACGTTCACAGCGAAGGGTATCTCGGCGCTGATTAAGAGATATTTACTCAACTCAATGATACTCATTTTATCGACCTCAGAAGGATGAAAGGGTGATGGAATTACACCTGTGCCCATGAGGTCAAACAGAGGACCCTAAAGTGGTCGCATTAGTCCACCAAGCCATTGGACCCCACAGTAAGTAAGCTGGTTTAAAAACTAATGTAGGACCACGTTGCTTCCGTGTGATATACATTTTCTAGCGCCAAACGCCCCGTAACCATGGGCAATTTACGTTATTTCTTCATGATGTGACTCTCGGACAGAGCACGGGAACCCTACTCATTATGAGAGCCACAAGGTAACTCGTAATAAAATAATTGTAATAATAGATACAAATTGTATACCTATTTAGTGCTTTGTAATTATTTGAGTAAAGGGGTGCATTCTTCAGTAATTAATGGCAATTGCTTACCTGACAATGGTAGAAATGTGTCAGCTTCGAGCACAATGATGACGTCAGCCATTTGTCAGAGCGCGTGAAGCCTGCATCTTGCTGAGTCGGTGAGCTCCGCATGGCACAGGAAGAAGTTGGTGCCAACCAGGACTCTGCGTGCCGGTGCTGGGCACCTTGGTGCGCTTGAGGGGTCCCTCCTTCGCAGCAGTGAGGGAAAGAAAGCCAAGACCTGTCATCCTGGACTTGACCACCTGGCTGGGTTGGAGATGCTCTTGAGGTGGCGCATTCAGGAGAGGAACCATAGAATGTAGAATGTTCCTCTGCAGCTGAGGAGGGCTGAGGGGGGCTTTGCCTCAGTGCCTGGAAGCAGTCCTCTCGCTTCATGCACAGGTTGTACTCTCGAAGTTCGTCCTGTCTTTGCTGCGCCAAGGCCTCCTCGCTCAGCCCCAGCAGGTCTGACAGGTGAGAGATGTAGCGGATGGCAAGCCTCAGTGTTTCGATTTTTGTCAGGTTCTGTCCGGCAGGCGCCACCGCAGGCGGCAGGTACTTCCGCAGGTTCTGAACAGCTTTGGACAGGTTCCTCATCCGCAGCTTCTCTCTCTCGCTGGCGCTGTGCCTCTGGGTCCCGGCCACTCGGCACTTTTCTCTTCTACTGGCGGGAAAACTCTCCCTTGACGCCGGCTCAGGAGGCAAGCTGAACGTCTGTTGTTTGAGACAACTGTGGAAGACTTTATTGGAAAAGCTCGGCGGCTGCTCGACCGGGGACCAGCTGTACGAACCCGGGGAGGACGTGGACGAGTGGGAGTCCGAGGCGGCGCCAGTCCATCCTGAGAGAGGGGGGCACTCGACGGGCAACGAGCACTCCGGGGCCATGAGCCGGACTGGAGAGCTGGCCATGGAGTCAGTGTCGGGGTCAGTCTGACAGAATCTGTGGAGAGGTCCAGTGAGCAGAGGCCAGTCAGGCTTTATCCAGAAGGCCGAGGTGTGAAGAGGCCGCTTCCCAGGCCGGCGGAGGTGTTAAAATCTACAGCGCGCCAGAATCTGCCCAGGGCAGGGGGTCTCTGGGAAAGTCAGTGAAGCCCATTTGCAAAGGTGTGAATTCTGACCCTTTTGCTACTGTAATTGATGCTGCATTAGTCTCTTAAAGTGCGGTGGGAACAATTCATATGAACGTGTTATATACACTATTTCATATCCTACTTTCTGGACCCTACGTGGGCATTGCAGGACAGTTAGCTTTAAATTTATCGAATTAAGTTGGAGCAATTTTTTCAAAAAATTATAGTTTTCTTTCGTGGTGTACGCGATATCGGAAGAACTAGGGCTTCTCGTCCTCTCTAAGTGCTGGATCTGTGGGCCCGCATCATTCTAGGTCTGAACAGAAGGGTACCGGGGATGCTTGTAGGCTTCTAGTAAGTAGCTTAGCTAATATGCTTCAATGACATCTTGAGAGTACCGCAGGCAGGTCCCACTTATAGATATGACAAATGTTATTAATTATATTTATGAGGAAGAATGCACAACGCTCTCTTCCTAAAAATCACAGAATTGAAGTTTACATTCCCAACATGTGCATTTTATTTTTAATAACGTGTTTTCTATTTCGGTGCTTCTGACTTATGCAGTTTCCAAGCGCAGTAAAACACAGATGGCTCTTTGACCTTGTTGATGGTTCTCAGTTCTTTACCGACCTTGTAAAACTTAAAGGCTGCGCCTGACTTGTCTGCACTGAAACTCATTGCCGCCTCAACTTTTCCTCATCCCACTACTTACTCTATGAGTGAATTCACTCCCAACCTCTCGCTGCTTCTCAACCAGTTTCTCTTGTTGATGTTAAGGTAGGGAATCTACCCATAAAGCACCTCTTCTCGCCCAACACTTCGTGTTCTTTTCTGTGGGCCCTTCTTGCTTCTTGAGGGCTGTTGGGGAATTTGCAGGGGCAGCTTCCTTGTGAAATGAGGGCTCCGGGGCCCCTCAGATGAAGGCTTTATTAAGGTAGTATATTTCCATTTTTACAGTATTGGTAATCTTTGTGTGGCCTCAATATTTATCTTGAAGAGTGACTTTGGAGTATCATTCCCAGCGTGACCTGCTTGGAGAGTGGAGTTTAAGTCCTTCTTCCACTTTGCTGGGAGAGCCTTCAAAGCTATCATGCACTCAATGCAAACATAGCAAGCACATGGCAAATAATCAAAAGACCTTTTTTATTTCAACAGACAAGAGCCACTTGAAAAGGGTCAATTGGAGCCTAATGCTAAAATGCATGAAATATAGGATAGTTTATATATATTTTCTTTCAGTACAAGTCTATGGAACAAAATCACATGACAGAAACATGTTAATGTCAGCAAACCATATCTAATGGGAAAGTGGCAGAATCTTCTCCTGGAGGAATTGCAAGACTCCCTTGAGGAGAAGATATAATTCAGGAATAAAACACTGAGTTCATTAGTCTAAAAAATCCTATTTCTTATTGTCAACACTGGTAACAAGTTTGTGCCTTGCAGAAAAGTGAAAATGTACTATTGTGCATAAATTGGCTTCTGGGTCTACTGCACCCATAAAACTTAGCAAGTATGATTAAGAATAAAGGTCGCCAGGAATCTTGTTACATTAAAAAAGTTATATCCCTTGATAAATTCAGTATAAAGGAGCACACAATGCGATAGTGCATATGATTGCCACCAACAGACATCACATCAGTCTCATCCTGGAAACTGTGGTAATCAAACTGTAAGTGTTTGATGGGAAATACTACATGGCAGTAAGATTTTTGTCATTCCAAAAGAAAAAAAAACAGTCTCTGACAAAAACATTCTCACTAGGGCTGTTCAAATTTAAATTTTTCTGTGAAAGGCGTCCTTGTGCTAAAATTGTTGCAAGGATGCATTTGCTTCAAAATATAATACTAAGTAACATATGTGCATTTCGCCTGATTTTGCCTGATTTTGCATCAGTTTCCCTAAATTCTTCATAAATTTGGGAAAGCAATTTTTCAATCAAACATTGTTATTTATTTGTAGGAATACAAAGCATTGCAGCAATGAATATTACTTTGAAAATATACAACAATCGCATGAATATGCCAAATGATAAGGTAAGGGAGGAGCTAGAGCAAGGACAATCAATAAGGACAAATAAAATAAAGCAATAACATAACTTTATGAATAAGTACAGAAAATATGGTCAGTTACACTCATTAATAGATATATGGCAACAATCTGTGGGTCTGTATGGCTCAGCAAAGCCTGCATTCACAGCGCTTGCCTATACCACGCATCTATTATCTTGCAATGCCTTTTCTACCCATTGCCTTTACAACAGAAGTCTTTACCACGCATGCATTTACAGCGCAAGGTAAGTATTTATAAGGTAAGTGAAAATCATTGATATATATATATATATATCACTGCTGCCAAATTCCCGCCATGTTCCATAAGAACAAGAAACAGCACTCTCAGGGGGGGGTTGTCAGTGCCAACAGTTCTTTATTGGCAAACCAGCATGGACAAGACGCGTTTCGGCGCTTAGCCTTTGTCAATTGCGAATACGAACGCGTCACCATTCCTTTTAACAGCATTGCTTCAATCACAGTATGTATGGCATAAACATAGAGAAAGGACAACATAAATTGCAAACTAATCGCAATCTTAGAAAGTGCAATTCTAACATGAAAAGAAAGTATATACATTTCATATTTCATGATTGTCCGTGATGAGGTGGAGAAAGTTTCAATACTATTCTCAGTTATCAGTATTTACAATATTTACAATACTCTGTTTGAGCCCTGGATGGGCTGTACCCCAATAAAATTCATTAACGCCCACAGATGGGCTTAACCATTTTTATGTCATACTGTGTAAGAAAAACAATGTACTTATCAATGTTTCAGTTCATCCAGCATACTTTCCAGAAAATAAAGACAGCAAATAATAAACAACATTTCATAAGCAAAAAATGTTTCAAATTTTTTCAGATTTAAAATTTTAATGCCCCAAATGAACTGCTAGTTCCTCATGTGTGTTAAGCCCCAACGGACTCTTACTCTATAAGTCTATAATATAGCGTGACTCTAACCGTCGTGATTTTTGTAGACGGTCTCCTCCTCGTGGGGGGGGTGGAACGCTATCCAGACAGTAATAGGCCAATAGATCCCTATTGTGCCCATATAGTTTGTTAAAGTGTCTGGCAACAGGATAAGATTCATCGGTATTATTGATAGCACGCATGTGCTCCAATATACGCAGTTTAACAGGATTGATAGTGCTGCCGATGTATCTTAAAACGCAAGGACATACCAAACAATAAATAGCGTAAGGTGTAGTACATGTCAGAAATTTAGTTATTTTCTTAGGGAATTTTAGGCCTGGTATTACATATGTTAGGGTCCTTTTACTGATCTTGCAGGCTTTGCATCGGCCGCATGGATAAAACCCATTTAAAGGTATTTTACTAGAGATACTAGATTTAACCATGTGGTGACTATGCACTAAGTCATCTTTCAGGGCTCTTGCTTTGCGAAAAGTTACTAACGGATTAAATGGTAAATCATCTCTGATGGTATTATCCGTTAGTAAGATGTTCCAGTTCTTTAACCTCAATCTGTTTGGTTTTTAACAGCTCAGATCTTGTCCTCCTTCTATAAATACAGTAAGATCCAAGTAGTTAACACTTACAGTTACAGTTGTAAATACTGATAACTGAGAATAGTATTGAAACTTTCTCCACCTCATCACGGACAATCATGAAATAAGAAATGTATATACTTTATTTTCATTTTAGAATTGCACTTTCTAAGATGGCGATTAGTTTGCAATTTATGTTGTCCTTTCTCTATGTTTATGTCATACATACTGTGATTGAAGCAATGCTGTTAAAAGGAATGGCGGCGCATTCGTATTCGCAATTGACAAAGGCTAAGCGCCGAAACGCGTCTTGTCCATGCTGGTTTGCCAATAATGAACTGTTGGCACTGATAACCCCCCTGAGAGTGCTGTTTCTTGTTCTTATGGAACGTGGAGGGAATTTGGCAGCAGTGATTTTTTCGGCGGGTACATCCCCGCTTCGAAGAGCACCCGCTCGAGTGTGCAGCAGGCTGGTGGTTTCTGGAGCAGTAATATATATATATACATAATTAAGGCATTGTTGTTTTAAATGTTTTACCATGCGACTCACGTTTGGAGGTGGGACCCGGATGGGTGTGTCTTCACTGCAAATAATATAAAAAAAAGTTCCACTTTGTGCAATGTGGTGTGTGAACAAGACTACATCGGTAGTCGAAACGTTGCATTTTTTGGAAGGCACAAGAACTAAATAAAACATCTTGCCTGGAAAGCGTGGGGTCTGTCTCTTCTCTCGCCGCTGTGCAGTGGAGGTTTGAAGATTTGTGCTGATATATATATATATATATATATATATATATATATATATATATATATATATATATATATTACCTACTGGCGGTCACCAGTAGGTATATATAGTTAGGATTTTTTCTCTATGGGACTTTTGAAAATTTTATGTCTAATAACTTTGGCGTTTGTGGAGGGAATCGGCTGAAATTTTCAGGAAAATGGCACATTTTGTTTCTGGGCAGCCCTTAGAAATTTGGGGGGGTTTCGTCTAGGGGGGCCGAGAAAAAAGGGGGGTCCCAAAACAAGTTTTTCCCATTCATTTTTCCATAGGGCGTTTGGCCTCACTTTTAGCTCGAACGGCTAAATGGATTTGCATGAAACTTGGCAAAATTGTAGGGACTGTTAGCCCTATGTGCTTTGCTAGGTCTCAATATATGTGCTCCAGTGGATTTTGAGAAATTAACTTTTAAAAAACAGATATATCCGTGACAGCGTCCCGGGTAGCGCTCCGGTTCGCGTACTTTTCGCGTAATGGAACTTTGCGAAGCGAAGCTGATTGGTTCTCCGGTGTCTGTCAACATTCTAAACAGTCCGGAGCGGCCGCCATCTTGTCTCTCGGTAGGATCGAGAGACAAGAGGTGGTGAAAAACGAAGGGGGAAATGAAGGAAAGGGGGCAAGGTAGACCCCTTCTGACCCCCTAGGATTGATGAGGGGGATATTAAAGTGCCCCGTGGGGCAAAAAAAAAAAAGAAAATTGCAATTTTTCGCCGTAAAGACACGTCCCGGTACGCGAACCGGGCAGCTAACCGGGCAGCTAACCGGCAGCGTAACGGGAGTCTGAGGAGAAGTTGATTGGCTGTCAACATTGTAAACAGTCCGGAGCGGCCGCCATCTTGTCTCTCGGTAGGATCGAGAGACAAGAGGTGGAAAAAAAAAGGTGTAAATGAAGGAAAGGGGTAAGGTAGACCCCTCCTGGTCCCCTAGGATTGATGAGGGGGCTATTAAAGTTCCCAGCGGGGCAAAAGAAAAAAAAATTGCGATTTTTCGCTGTAGAGTCGCTTCCCGGTACGCGAACCGGGCAGCTAACCGGCAGCGTAACGGGAGTCCGCCATCTTGTGTTTTTGGAGCGTCCGGTTTGCGTACCGGGTAGCGTTCCGGTAAGCGTAACAAGGGGAAAACCAAGAGAAACAGTAAAATAAAATTTAAAGGAATAGATTTCCATCAAACTTGGCAAAATTGTAGGGACTGTTTGTTTGATGTGCCTTTGCAAGGCCTCAAGATATGTGCACGTGTGGATTTTGTCTAATTAAGGTTAAAAAAAATATATATATCTGTAAGCGTGCTCCGGCGCGCTTACGTTACGGGTTTTGTTTGCGCTGCAGAGCTGATACGTCACGTTATGCGACGCGTCATGAGGCGTCTCACGTGGCTACGTGATACGTCACGTAATAAAGAATATATTTTACAGCTATAGATATTAGCTTTTAAAAAACCAATGAAATTCACTGAAAAAACCATAGGTTATAGACCATATATAGTTAGGAATTAGCATTTACAAAACCTTGAAAATTCACTGAAAAAACCATAGGTTATAGACCATATATAGTTAGGGATTAGCATTCACAAAACCTCATTTTACTCGCACAAAACCATTGAAATTCGCATATATAGTTAGTTGCACTAACTATATATCACGCACCCGCAATCCACTGCTGATGATGTCACATATTACATCATTCATGACATGGTCATAATTATTTCAACCATGTTGTAGCGTGAACAAGGGCTTTTCGCTCGAAACGCGTCGCTGCTGGTTCTGTTGAATAAAACATCATTTTTCTGACTTTGTTGGTCCGGTCCTCATTTTTGCTGGCGTGGAGGCGGTGTCTGCAAGCGCAGAGCGAGCTGAGGAGGAACTCTTTTTTCATATGCTGACGGAAGTCGATTTGCTTCCGTAAACGGACCCCTTCGTCGAAAGTTGGCAGCCGCTTCAAATCACTTTCTTTGGATCTCGCATGGGAACTACAGCGGCTGTCCCCGGATGTACTGAAAACCTGACCGCACCGGATTTGGCGGTTTGAGCAGCCCAGAGGGATCGCGTCGGAGGACGCGGGACGCGGAGCGGTTCCCGCCATCTACCAGCGGTGAGTGTTTTTCAACGGCAATGTCATCCGGTGATGAAGTAATTAAGCAGCTATAAAAAAGCGAGCACAAGATTCACGTTTGCTCGCTACTATCCATTACTTAACAACAGAACCGTTATCAACATGGACAAAGATGAAATTGATAAACAGCGGGAAGAAGCCACTCTGTCATTATTTGATGCCACAGATACATCTTCTAAACGTAACAGAGAGCAGACGCAAAGTGAACATGGCAACCCACAAACAAAGGATTTAAAACAGTTGTTTAAGGAGCTATTAAAATTGCGCAAAGCTGAATGTACAAAATGGTGGGAGCACAAATCCCTCAGCAAGTATGAAGAAGTTGGTCGGGTCCCACCAGGTCTGAGGATTTTATTGGCTCCCAGCTTTGATAACCCGGACCCGGCCATGTTACAAGAGTGGGGGGAGAGTAACCTGGCCGCATCCATGAACTTAGTCTGTATATTGATTAAATATGCTGTCAGTGATCGTGCTAAATTATTGGATCAAATTAAAGCTTTGGAATTGGAAATTGGTGCTTGCCAAAACACTGCGGAAATCAAGAAACTAACAGACAATATGAACGAGCAATTGCACAAACACGAGGAAAAAATAAAAGCTCGTAAATTTACTCGTGACGCAGACGACTATCGATATGGCAGGATATTCACATTTTCCAGGAAATACAACTTAGCCAAAAGGCAGGCATATACGAACAAGAAAAACGCCACTGGATCTAACACCAATAATGCAGTAGCAACCACTAGTAACGGCTTGACAGCATCTGGTGCCACTAATGCAGACGGAATGGCACACAATACAGATTCATCGGTCACAAGCGCATCTAGTGTGGAATCTTTATCATCCGGTTCCACTAGCTCTGATTTACACTTAATGGGACTGGAAACACTAAATCTCCAGCAGGAAATGGATTTTGTAGTAGAGGAGAGGCTCCAAACCTTGAGATATTGGCAATCCAATCCGCAAACAAACAAAGGAGGAACAAACGGAGGAAAGAACGCCGGGGTACCACACCAGCAAAAGAAAAAGAAAAAAACATGGGGGAAACGGCGGTAACTGATAATACCATTATTAACCTCTCCAATGTTGTTCTCAATAAAGCAGAGGAACAATTCCTTTCGCTGGGATTAAATTATTCCCCGATACAAAGCTTCAACTATACCATGACCAGAGTTGACCTCTTCTGTTTTATAAGAAAACTAAAACTAAAAAAACATTTTGCTTTGCAATCAGCCGAAGACCTGGATATTCCGAATAACGAAAATGGGGCGAATGAATCTGATGGGCCATTGGCACTACGAGCATCAGATACACATACTTTTTAGATGCCAATGATTTACTCAGCTCAAATGAAAATGCAGAAACAAATTTTGAAGATTCGACACAAAATCGTTTAAGACAAGTCCCCATTCCTCTAAAAGGAGCTGGTTTGAGTCCCTTCCGCAGCAAATTCAAATTCGTACCCATAATGCCTAAAGACGCGATTGACATTTTTCACGACTGCGTCCCAAACGACATCAAGAAACTGTATACTCAAACTAACAACAAACATCGTAAGAAGGAGATACACATAAAACTTGCTTATGACAAGCTGATGAAGAAACTAGGCAATAACCCTGACATAGTGATCAAGAAATCAGATAAGGGGGGCAATTTGGTGATTTGGCCAAAACAAGACTATATCATTGAAGCCAAGCGCCAACTTGAGGACCCAACCTGTTATGCTAAGACTACACAAAAAGAATATGAGAAGGCAACATCGAAACTACACAAGTCCTTAGGCCAATGGAAAAGGGAAGGCTTAATATCAGCTGAAGAGTACAAATTTATGTATGTGAATTTTCCTATCTTGCCTTCTCTTTACCTCATCCCGAAGGTACACAAGGCCGTGCAACCGATACCCGGCAGGCCTATTGTGTCAGCGATAGGCAGTGTGGGTGAAAAGGTTGGAGAATATATTGACTTTTTCCTCCAAGATTTTGTAAAGCAACTCCCCAGTTTCACTCGTGACACCAGTGACTTTATAACTAAAATAGCTGCAATTGTATGGGAGAGTGACATGTGGCTTATTTCACTTGATGTTGAATCGCTGTATACCAGCATAGAACACGTAAAAGGATTACTTGCAGTACAACACTACCTTTCGAGTAGACCTATCTTGTACTATGAACATAACAAGGTGATTATAGGTCTCATGGAATGGTGCCTCTATAACAATTTTTTCTCCTTTGGTAAGGAGATTTATAGGCAACTGAGAGGAGTGGCGATGGGGGCTTGCTTCTCCCCCAGCTATGCGTGCTTGCACGTAGGCTGGTGGGAGGAGCAGGTCCTCAAGGTACGACACAAGGCGTGGATGGAGGGTCACGTTAGTTGCTTTTTGAGGTACATCGATGATATTTTCATCATTTGGAGAGGTAGTAAGGAGGAAGCATTGTCTTTTATTCATGACATCAATGACAATTCCCATAACCTTAACTTCACAGCTCATATCAACAAGAATCGCATCCAATTTTTGGATGTTGAGGTGTATGTCTCCAACGGCACACTAAATACTACCCTTCATAGGAAACACACTGCAGGCAATGCTACATTGCATGCAACCAGCATGCACCCAAGACACACTATATCTGGAATCCCGTATGGGGGAATTCTCAGGTTGAAGAGGATTTGTAGTTCCCCTTCTGACTTTAATACCTGACTAGAAGAACTGTTGAACAGGTTAAGAGCAAGAGGGTATTCTGAGCACATATTAAATGCAGCAGTAACTAAATCCCTCTCAAGATCTAGGGAGAGCCTTTTTCCTGTTTCCCCTCCTGAAACTGAACTCCCTTTGGATACAGAATCCCAATTGGATTGCCCGCGTCTAATTACTACTTACAGTAAGGAAGATAGAAAAATCAGGTCCATCCTCAACAAAAATTGGCCTATTATTTTGAGTGACCATATACTCAATACCAGATTACCATCTTCCCCCACTGTAACCTTTAGATGAGCCAAAACTATGGGCAACTATCTGGATAAGGCAGCCCCTGAATTAAAAACTAAGGTTCCATGGCTACGCCCTACCAGGGGATTCTTTAAGTGCTCCTGCTGTAGAGCTTGTAAATTCGGAGTCACCACCACACATTATCTCACCCCATTCAACACAGTTGCCAAGACCATCAATGGCAACTACACTTGCAAGACTGACCATGCCGTATACGTTCTGGCGTGCACCTGTGGGCTTAGATATGTGGGCAGCACTAAGCTCCAGGTGCACGTCCGAATACTACAGCATTTGCGGGCCATTCTACACAGTGACCCAACCTACCCGGTCGCACGTCATTTCAAGTGGGTACATAACAAAGATCTGAATTGTCTTAGCTATTTTGTGATTGGGGCAGTACCTTGTTTAAGAAGAGGAGGTGACCGCGAAGCGGAGCTCAGGAAACTGGAATCCAGATTCAAATTGGAACTCGATAGTCGTTGGCCCAATGGGCTCAACAATATTGAGGAAATGCACCATTTCTTGTAAATTTGTCTTGGAGCAGCTGGCTGGCTAAATTCTCTCTTCATTTTCTAGCCGATGACTATAATTGCACTCCTAGTTAGGTTCCCTATTAGGAGAATCTTTTGTGCTGGAAATTTCCTATCCCATGATATCGCTTTTACAACTAGTGATGTTTTGATTGATATTCACTTATGGTGAAGAACATAATGCACTTTATTAGGTCAAATTTCAGATATGCATTTCTACTATATTCAAACAATCACATTCCAGGACTCAATGAAGGAGTTTTTATTGTGATGGCAATTTTGTATTGTACAGTAAATTAAATATGAATGTAGAATTTGTAGATGTGTACATATCTATTTTTGAATAGAACTTATCATGTGTATATATAGAGATGTACAGATTTGTAAAAGTGTATATAGGGGTGGATGCACATATATTTAGGATTTTCTTGGTTAGTTTAAGGTCAGAGTAATTTTTGTTTCAAACTAAGGTGTTTTGTTTTGTTGTTATATTTAGTCACAATTGCGGTTTGTAGGGGGTGTTTGTATATATATGAAATATGGTACTATTTATACATATTTTCATTTTTAGCTTCTTGGAATACAACTGTTTTTTCTACCTGGAACTTTTTTAAGAGAACTCAAAATAGAAATGAATTGTTTGATGAATATTTCACACAATGTGAATGCATATTGAATTATTGTGTATCTCTGTTCTTATGGTAGTTTGGTATGTTCCCGCGACTTTTGCATTTTATTATATCTTTTTTTCACTTATGCACTTTTTTATACCATCAATGCACTTTAACTTTCGCTGCTATACAAAATATTTGCTTGTTTGCACAGATGAAGACTATATATGTCGGTTGAAATTCAATTTGACAATATAGAAATGTGTTTAATGGTATTAGATCAGGAATGTTATTAAATTTGATTTAATCAATTTCTGGATTTAACCAGTAATCATCTGCCGCATTTTGTCAGCAAACGTAATAGGACATCAGCAATAGTGTTTTTTCACTGTTTATTGTAAATCACGTGATCATGGTGGACACCACCAGGGGGCGGTGTCAATAGCACTGCAAGCATATAAAAAAGCATAATTATTTCAACCATGTTGTAGCGTGAACAAGGGCTTTTCGCTCGAAACGCGTCGCTGCTGGTTCTGTTGAATAAAACATCATTTTGCTGACTTTGTTGGTCCGGTCCTCATTTTTGCTGGCGTGGAGGCGGTGTCTGCGAGTGCAGAGCGAGCTGAGGAGGAACTCTTTTTTCATATATATAGAAAAATAGAACAAATCCTTAATGATTTAAGCAAAGAAGAAGATCAAACCACTATTTCAAAATTCAAAGCCGAAAGTAAGGAACGAATCAAGAAACTGGAAATATCAATAAAAGATCGCAAAACACACAAGTTCCAGCGAGATAAACAAGATTACGAACGAGGGCAGATATTCACCTTTGCCAAGAAGTTCGACGCCATTAGAAAACAAAAGCAGGCGAAATCGGCTACCCTATCGAGAACAGGCACGGAACCTGCATCAGATCTAAGCAGTGTTACAAGCTCTGATTATGACACGGAAGGGGAAACCAACAGACCCATACCGGGTGAGATACCATCCGTGATAGACGAATTGGGCTATTTAAACGTGGAGCGACGCTACAATCTGCGTCAAAGGCCACCAACACAGAGTGCAAACTCAGAACCGCCAGGAGGAAAAGGCAGAGGGCAAACCAGCGGAAGGGGTCAAAGCGCCGGGAGAGGATATCAAAAGCAGAAGAAGAAACAGGCGAAGTAACAAAGAATACCACCAGCGATATGACTATCATCAACTTAACTAGCATCCAATTGACTGAAAGAGAACAAAAGATTTTGGAACTGGGCCTTTCATTTTGCCCAGAGGCTGACATGGACTTTGTACAGACTCGTATAGATCTTTTCAAGTTTATAAGACTGCTTAAACTTAAAAAGCATTTCCTTGTAAACCCGAGGCAAAAGACCCTTGAGGCCCCCCTAGCGGGTGCTGCAACTGAGGACAACCTAATGGTGGAAGATATGGATTTAATGATGGCACTAAGAGCAACAAACATGGAAGCGCAAAATTTGGAACCTGAGGACTTTGCGGACAATATTGCCCGGGAAGAAGAAATTAATATATATCAAGATGCCCCAACACCTTTTAAACCAAGGTCACGTTTTACACCATCATCAACTAAAGACACTGTTGACGTTTACAATGAACTGGTCCTAAATGAATTGAAGAAGTTGGGTAAGGACATGAATCCAAATAAATCAAACAATGAACAGCAAAAAGAATATTATGCTTTAATTAAGAAACTGTTGGAGTGTAATAATTGCATAGTGCGTAATGCTGATAAGGGGGGCAATGTGGTCCTTTGGGACAGAATGAAATATCTATCTGAGGCATATAGGCAACTTGATGATAAACGTTGCTATACTCGCGTTGAGGAAAAGATAATGATAGAAAGTCATGAAATGTTCAACGCTGAGCTCAAACAGTGGTACGATTCTTCACTTTTAACACATGATGAATATATGTATTTGAAGATCGATTTGCCCACCACACCTGTATTTTATTTAATTCCAAAGGTGCACAAAGATTTATCAAACCCCCCAGGACGCCCCATTATTTCAGCAATAGGCAGCGCACTAGAAAACACTTCCAAATTTGTTGACTCTTTTTTGAATCCTTTGGCAAAGACGTTACCATCGTTTTTGTTAGACACTGGGGACTTTCTGAAAAAAATATACGACACACCATGGGAAGATGACTATTTGTTAATTACTATCGATGTGGCCAGCTTGTACACCAGCATTAGGCACAATGATGGCATCCGTGCCGTTAAACACTTTTTGGGTACAAGAGCCATTAGTTTGTGGTCACAATGCTCCTCAGAATGGTGGAAAAATGTTTGACAAGTAATTATTTTTTATTCTATGGTCAACTGTTCCATCAGACGTGTGGTACTGCCATGGGCACCTGCTTCGCCCCCAGCTATGCGAATTTGCATATGGGCTGGTGGGAGGAGCAGGTGGTCCGGACGCAGTATCAAAAGGAGTGGGATGAAAATATTATCCACTGGAGTCGTTTCATCAACGATTTATTTTTGGTCTGGAAAGGATCTGAATCAGAAGCTAAAAACTTTATATCCAAGCTTCAGAAAAATGAGCTTAATCTATCCTTCACAAGCACCATTAGTAAAGATAGTGTCAACTTCCTAGACCTAACAGTGTATGTCGAACAAGGCAGAATCCACACTAAACTTTACAGAAAACCCACCAGTGGCAACACCTTGTTGCACGCAAAAAGCTTCCACCCTTTGGCCCTCAAGAGTAGCATACCGTATGGGGAGAGCCTCAGAGTCATGCGCAATTGTAGTACTCCTGTGGAAACAGAGAAAGAACTTGAAACCTTAAGTACTAGATTTAAAGAACGGGGCTATCCCACTACTTGGATAGCAGAAGGAATACAGAAAGCCTCAAAACTGAAGAGGGAACAAATCCTCTTTGACAATAAGAAAGAGTGCAAGAATGATAACCAATGCAGGTTTATAACAGGATTTTGTAAACAGCATGTTGAGGTGAGAAGAATACTCAACAAGCATTGGCATATCATTAAAACGATCCTGTGCTTGGGAAAGAAGTCCCTAAGAGACCACAAATAACATTCAAAAAAGCTAAATCCTTCAAAGACTGTTTGGTTAGCAACATGCTCAAAAAACCGCAACCGAAAAAAACCTGGCTAGACCAAAATGGCTTCGTGAAATGCAAACAATGCAAGGCATGTAATCACGGCGTGAACTGTAGCAAATACAGATTAGGCCTTTCCAACAGAATAGTAAAGATTAACAATAAATATACATGCAAAACTGATTATGCGATCTACATTCTTGAGTGCCCTTGCGGGCTCCGATATGTGGGCAGCACAATCAACGAGGCCTACAAAAGGATCTTACAGCACCTATGTGCAATTAAAAATGCCGATAGGGCTTATCCTGTAGCCAGACATTTCGAATTGATGCACAATAAGGATGTCAAAGGACTGACATACTGTGTAATTGACTCCATTCCAGCTAGCCAAAGAGGGGGCAATAGACTGAGTAAGTTAAGAAAACTAGAGTCAAAGTATATAATTAAATTGAACACTAAGCAGCCCAACGGTCTTAACATTGAAGAAGATTTACATAGACACCTTTAATATTAACTCATGGTGTTAAACAAGTGGTGTCTGTAAACTAACACATTTGAAAATTAATTTTGATCATGATTATTACTCTGTGGACAGTACTTTTTCAAAATGTATTTTCAGTTGGCAGTCAACATGAACTATAATGATTGGACATATGATTCGTCCTTTCCCATGTATGGTACATCCGATATGATTGCTCACTGGAGCTTTATTTTGTGCAATAGTTAAGATGAGTGTAAGAAAGCAACTCAACATGTATTTTGTAGCCGTGAGCAAAATTTGTAATGAACAATGCAATTCAATAGATGCTCAGGCTAAGCCCACATGGGCGTTATTTTTAAACTTGTGAATGACATTGACAAAGGGCACATAATATGTAGATACAAAGCGCAATTATACCAACGCGCGTCATTGTCAATAAAGTTTTCACAAGGGAGTTGAAAAGTACAAACACTCGCACCCAGAACTTTACCAAAAACATAAGGTTATCCATGAATTAAGGTAATCGGCAATGACTATGCGCTTTAATGAAATGTATAATTATGTTGAAGCTAACTTGTACAAAAAAGTGAAAACGTAACATTTAGTCAAGTTAAAGTCTGTCTTTCCTGTCGTTTGACAGGTGATGCTAATGACGTAGTATGAACTGTTATTTTTCTTTAAAAATGGCCGCGCGCTTTCTTAACCGTAACCAGTGATCAAGACTACTGTGTAGTCGAAACGCGTTTGGCAGCGGCAGAAATAAAGAAAACCTGAATCTCACACGGCGTGGTCGTTTGTATTTTGAAGTGAAAGAGACTCGATCCAAGGAGTCTTACTGTGACGACGCAGCTCTCGATCAGGCGGAGGCGGTTAATGCTTGGATATTTGCAGCATATATATATATATATATATATATATATATATATATATATATATATATATATAACCTACTGGCGGTTGCCAGTAGGTAGTTATAGTTAGGACCTAGTTTCCATAGGAAATCCACAACATAAGCCCGTCTACGCCCGTCCGCGCCTGGACCGCGCCCAGCGCCAGACCCCCTGGCCCTCGCAATACCCAGCCCTCCCGCATTTCTTACGACACCTCCACCCTCCTAGCCCTTAACCCCGGCCGCTCCCCCAACTGCGTCCAAGCCGCACCTGGACTCACCCATGGACCCTTCTCTTGCAACTCCTGCAAGTTCGACGGCACCAAAACCAGCTCCTCATCCACCAACACCAACCAGAGACCTGACACCAACCACCTAAAATGCATCCTGCTCAACACCCGCTCGGTCCACAGACACGCCATCTACCTCTGGAATCTACTTGACACCATCTCACCGGACGTCGCCTTCTTAACAGAAACATGGATGAATGCCTCTTCAGCCCCAGACATCACCATTGCCATCCCGGAAGGATACAAGATCATCCGTAAGGACCGCATTGAGCAAACAGGAGGAGGCATCGCTATCATCCATAAGAACTCCATCCGCATCTCAACCATTTCTGACGCCAACCTGGCCAGCACCGAACACCTCCACTTCCAGATCCACACCGACCCCAAGACCACACTCAGAGGCACCCTCCTCTACCGGCCTCCAGGACCCCGTGCACAATTCAGTGACCACATCACTGACGTTATCACCCCTCACGCCCTCCCCTCCGAGGACTACATTTTATTGGGAGACCTCAATTTTCACCTGGAAAAGAGCAATGACAGCAGCGCCACCACCCTTCTGGACAATCTTGCCAACCTCGGACTCAAACAACTGGTCACTACCCCCACCCACATTGCTGGTCACACACTCGACCCTATCTTCACCTCCAGCAAACATGTCTCCTTCAGTCACACCACAGCTCTTCACTGGACAGACCACAGCTGTGTTCACTTCACATACAATAAGACCACAATCCACAACCATCCTCAACCCACCATGCGAAGAAACTGGAACAAAATCACCATCGACCAGATCTCCTCATCGCTTCGTCAAAACCCTCCTGTCCACTCCTCAAACCCCGACCAAGCAGCCATTAACCTTACCCAATGGATATCCAACAGCGCCGACATCCTAGCACCACTGAAAAGACGTCAAAGCAAACCAGGCAGCAAAAACGCCTCCTGGTTCAACGATGATCTTAAGAAATCGAAGAAACACTGTCGCTCCCTCGAGAAGGCCTGGAAAAAAGAGCCATACACCAGCACCAGGGATGCCTTCAAAAACGCCACCCGCATACACCACCAACTAATCCAATCTGCCAAGAAAGCCGCATTCAAAGACCGTCTAGATAACAACGCCCACAACTGCAAGGAATTATTCAGCATCGTTAAAGAATTTACCAACCCTTCATTCCAACTCCAACGACATCACTCCCTCTCAAGCACTCTGTGACTCCCTAGCTTCCTTCTTCCACAACAAAATTGCAGACATCCACAACAGCTTCGGCAACCAACCCGGAGACCAACCCACCCAACCTTCTGCCGCACCCTTGAACATCCTCAATGACTGGAACCCCATCTCCACTGAGGACACCATCCGCCTGATGAACTCCATCCACTCAGGATCCCCAACCGACCCATGCCCTCACCACATCTTCAACAAAGCAGACTCCATCATAGCTCCACACCTCCGAGACGTCATCAACTGCTCCCTTTACTCCGCCACCTTCCCGGAAAGCTGGAAACACACAGAACTCAGCGCCCTTCTGAAAAAACCCACAGCTGACCCCACCGAACTCAAAAACTACCGCCCCATCTCGCTTCTTCCATTCCCGGCCAAAGTCATCGAGAAAGCTGTCAACAACCAAATCGCCTCCTTCCTCGAAACCAACAAATCCCTCGACCCCTCACAGTCCGGCTTCCGAGCCAAACACAGCACTGAGACCGCACTTATCGCAGCAACAGACGACATTCGAACTCTACTGGACAATGGAGACACAGTCGCCCTCATCCTCCTCGACCTCTCCGCTGCCTTCGACACAGTCTGCCATAGCACCCTTCTACAGCGCCTCAAAAACGTAGGAATCCAAGGAAAAGCACTGGAATGGATCACCTCGTTCCTCACCGGAAGAACACAGAGAGTCCGCCTCCCACCATTCAAGTCAGAAGCCTCTGAAGTCATCTGCGGCGTGCCACAAGGATCGTCACTCAGCCCCACCCTCTTCAACGTATACATGAGCCCCCTCGCGACCATCGCCCGCCAACACAATCTCAACATCATCTCCTACGCTGATGACACTCAACTGATCCTATCACTCACCAAAGACCCTAACACCGCCAAAACCAACTTACACGAAGGAATGAAAGAAGTAGCCGAGTGGATGAAGCACAGCCGTCTGAAACTGAACTCAGACAAAACAGAAGTCCTCATCCTAAGCACCTCCACCTCCGCCTGGGATGACTCTTGGTGGCCAGAAGCCCTTGGAAAAGCACCCATCCCGACGGACCACGCACGGAACCTGGGCGTCATCTTGGACTCCTCACTCTCGATGACCAGACAAGTCAACGCCGTTCCATCATCTTGCTTCAACATTCTTCGCATGCTCAAAAAAACATTTCGCTGGATCCCCACCGAAACCAGAAAAACGGTCACCCACGCACTGGTCACGAGCCGACTGGACTACGGAAACACACTATACGCCGGTACCACCGCAAAACTCCAGAAAAAACTCCAACGCATCCAGAACGCTTCAGCCAGGCTCATACTAGACATTCCGCGTAAAGAACACATCTCTGATCACCTGAAAAACCTCCACTGGCTCCCCGTAAATAGGAGAATCACCTTCCGCCTCCTTACCCACGCACACAAAGCACTTTACGAACTTGGACCCGAATGCCTCAACACACGACTGTCCTTCTACACCCCCTCCCGTCAGCTACGATCCTCCAACCAAGCCCTTGCCACTGTTCCTCGCATCAACAAAACCACCATGGGAGGTAGATCCTTCTCCTACCTGGCAGCTAAAACCTGGAACTCTCTTCCCACTCACCTTCGCCTCACTCAGAACCACCTAGCATTCAGAAAACAACTTAAAACTTGGATATTCGACAAGTAATTCCCCACCCTTCCTCTCTAGCGCCTTGAGACCCTATGGGTATGTAGCGCGCTATATAAATCTCTTGACTTGACTTGACTTGACTAACTTTAGTGCCGGTGGACGAATCTTCGTGAATTTCTCCAAGAAAATGGCCTGCTTGGTTCCGCTCTTTCCCTGAAAGTTTGGGGGTGATTCGTTAAGTGGGGGCCGAGAAAGAAGGGGGTTCCAAAACATGTTTTACAATTGCAATTTTTCATAGGGACCATTAGCCAGGGCCACAGCCCGAACGGCTGAACGGAATTACACGAAATTTGGCCGAGAGGTAGAGTTCTGTTCACAGATTGTGCTTTTTGTTCAATGGTGTAAATCCGTTTGGTAGTTTCTGAGAAAATTGCAAGTAAAATAATAGCAATATCTAGAGACAGAGTTCAGTACGCGTACTGAAATCTGTTCAATTACGAACTCGAGCTGGATACTGATTGGCTGAGAACTGTCTGTCAACACTCGAAACCAGGAAGTGTTGGCGGCAATCTTGTGCCTCGCTAGAACCGAGTCACAAGAAAACAGTAAAACAAAGTTGAGAAATAAGGGAAGGGGGTAGGGTGGAGACATTTTGACCCTCTAGGCTTGCTTAGGGGATCGTACATGGATGTTTAGGCTCTATGTTGTATTTTTATTTTTTAATGAAAAATCGGGTTGTACGTGTATGGAAATACATACAATTACGAGCAGGAGCTGCATGTTGATTGGCTGTCAATACTCCAAACCAGGAAGTGTTGGCAGCCATGTTGTTTGTCAGGAGAGCAGAGTCACAAGAAAACAGTAAAACAAAGTTGAGAAATAAGGAAACGGGGCAGGGTAGAAACATTCTGAGCCCATAGTCTTGGTCAGGGGGTGGTACATGGATCTTTAGGCTCAATTTTTATTTAAAATAAAATAAAAAAGGGCTGGGTACTCATGCAGTACTTGTACACGGTGGAAAAGGTGAAAGAAAAGTAGAAGTCCGTTTTATTAATTAGGTCCTGGGGGGGCAAATTATGGGTGCAATTTTTCTGCATAATGGGGGCTTGTAAGGTGCCCCGAGCACTGGGGAATGGCATTCCTTTGGTTTTATTTTGAAGTATGCAGGGGGGTTACGGTCCTAGTCCCCGCAGTCTCTGTGAGCGGCACCCCTCGGGTCTTTATTAAGTTTTGAGCTCTCTCTCTCTCTCCCCGTACACGTCGCGGGGAACGCCACATTTCTAGGGGCAGTGATATGTAAAATGATCTTCCAGCTCCGGGTACCTGTATTGTCTGGAGTTTTTTTATTAATGTTGGGAGGGTGGGCTTGATAATACGTCCTTGTAAGTTCCCATAGAAGCCTATGTTCTGGTGTTAACATGGGCTTCTATGGAAAATAACAGAGCCGTATTATGAAGCTCATTATCGCCGTTTTATCAGCAGTTTCCTGCCAATAAAACAGCGATAATTTTAACACTGGTCCTTGATAATATGCACCTAAGTTTACTGGTCATACGCGTATGGAAATACGTACAATTACGAACAGGAGCTGCATGCTGATTGGCTGTCAATACTCCAAACCAGGAAGTGTTGGCAGCCATTTTGTTTGTCGGGAGAGCAGAGTCACAAGAAAACAGTAAAACAAAGTTGAGAAACAAGGGAACGGGGCAGGGTAAAAACATTCTGAGCCTATAGTCTTGGTCAGGGGGTGGTAAGTGGATCTTTAGGCTCAATTTTTATTTTTTTTTAAAAATAGGAAATGGCGGGGTGCTAATGTAGTACTTGTAGGCGGTGGAATGGAAAAGGTGAAAAAAAAGTAGAAGTCCGTTTTATTCATTAGCTTCCGGGGTGGAAAATTACGGGGGCAATTTTTCTGCATAATGTGGGCTTGTAAGGTGCCCGAGCACTGGGTAACGGCACTCCTCTGGTTTTATTTTGAAGTATGCGGGGGGGGTTACGGTCCTACTCCCAGCAGTCTCGGTGAGCGGCACCCCTCGGGTCTTTTAAAAAAAAAAATATGTTTTGAGCTCTCTCTCTCTCTCTCTCCCCGTACACGTCGCGGGGAACGCCACATTTCTGGGGCAGTGATATGTAAAATGATCTTCCAGCTCAGGGTACCTGCATTGTCTGGAGTTTTTGATTAATGTTGGGAAGGTGGGCTTGATAATACGTCTTTGTAAATTCCCATAGAAGCCTATGTTATGGTGTTAACATGGGCTTCTATGGGAAATAACAAGGCTGTATTATGAAGCTCATTATCGCCGTTTTATCGTCAGTTTCCTGCCAATAAAACAGCGATAATTTTAACACCAGTCCTTGATAATATGCACCTAAGTTTACTGGTAAAAAAAAGAGCAATGGGCCATATTATCAAAAAAAGGTGATACATTATTGTCGCTTTTATTGGCAGGAAACTGCTGATAAAGCGGCGATAATGGGCTTGATATTATGCCCTTGTGAATAACCATAGCAGCCCAGGTTAACATCAGAATTCGGGCTGCTATGGGAATTTACGAGGGCCTATGGTTTTTTATTAATGTTGGGAGTGTGGACTTGATAATACGTCCTTGTTAATTGCCATAGAAGCCTATGTTCTGGTGTTAACATGGTCTTCTATGGGAAATAAAAAGGCCATATTATCATGGTCATTATCGCCGTTTTATCAGCAGTTTCTTGCCAATAAAACGACGATAATTGTAATACCGGTCTTTGATAATATGCACCTAAGTTTACTGGTCAAAAAAAGAGCAATGAGCCATATTACCCACAAAAGGCGATACATTATCGTCGCTTTTATCGGCAGGAAACTGCAGATAAAGCGGCGATAATGGGCTTTATAATATGCCCTTGTGAATAACCATAGGAGCCCAGGTTAACACCAGAACCTGGGCTGCTATGGGAAGTTGCAAGGGCCTATTATCAAGCATATTATCGCCGCTTTATCAGCAGTTTCCTGTCGATAAAAGCAGCGATAGTGTATCGCCTTTTGTTGATAATATGCTCCTTCATTTCTATGGAAGTATGTAAAGCTTTCCTATTTTTTGGTGTAGCAGTTGTACTCTCTTCGCATGCTCAGCGTTGTTTCGAAGCCCACGTTTTCTTTTTCTTCAAGTTCAACAAGCAAACCTTTCTTTATATCAGCTAGTAAATCTGTCGCTTTCTTTTCCCGGTTCATGTGTGTCATCCGCTGCTGTACTTTTGTACAGTATTAATAGTCATATTTTCTATATATTTATTTGAAAGGTAGTGCCGAGGCGCCAAACGTTGATTACGTACTCCGTCCATCGCCATTTTAGTAGTTTCTCACCGTTGTTTTTATTATATCTGTTAGTTAGAACTCAGTTGTTTTCAATCCTAGTCTTGAATATCTTACTATAGTATTTCAACATTATTTTTATTGTGGGCCATCATACCCCTCCCCCACAAAATAAAAGAAGTATGTAGTTTTTTTAAATTACATTTTATTAAACAATAAATATAAACAAAACTCAATTATAACTATATTAGAACTGGAAAAATAACTTAAACAATGTTCTAAACAAATTGTGAAATGGATTCCAAAAGGTGTGCGATTGGAATGCAAAAGAAAAAAGATAATTAGAGTTTAGAATTATGTAGATGTGAGTAAATGAGCTGAAGCATTACGGGGCATATTATCAAGAACGGCAATACAATTATAGCCGTTTCAGCAGCAGGAAACTGCAGCTAAAGCGGAGATAATGGGCTTGATAATATGCTGTTGTGAATTCCCATAGCAGTCCAGGTTCTGGTGTTAACCTTGGCTACTATGGGAATTCATTTCATCGCCGTTCTTGATACTATGCCCCTGCAAGTTTTGGTAACTCTACGGTTTTATGTGTGCACTGTGACTCGTACATTCCAGTTCTGTTATAGTGCCGTGTTCAAGTGGTGTCTATATGGAAATGCCATACAGACCACAGTTCATGGAGTTAACACAAGATTAGACTATCACATCCGATTTGGGTGATAAAGAAAGCCCTCACACACTGACCTAGTCAGTGTCATGCTTCATCATCGGGCCCCACCGACAGAGGCCGAATGCCTCTGCGGTGTGCTACGACGCCAGAAAGACTGCGGAGCAGGTTTTGTGTTTGGAGGGCGTGCTCTTGTTTACAGTGAAAGGTTAAAAGTGCCTAAAAAAGGGTATCGAAAAAATATATTTAATAAATGATCCCTGAGGCACAAAATAGGGAGTATTACGTGTCTGTATTTACATGCCAAGGTTTAAGGTTGGTAAAATACAGAATATACTCAATTTATTTCAGTCAACATGTTTCAGCCATAAGGGTGGTATATTACCGTGGCATTCTTCAGGACTAAACCCCGGCGGTATGGGCTCTCTAATCACCCACCCTGACCTGGGGACGTGAAAGTGAAAAATAAGAAGTGAAAAAAGTGCATAAAAATAATGGAAGAGTGAATTACTCAATTCCAAAAAATACTCCGTAAATTTGGAGTGTCACTGCACCTGTAAAGTGAAAAAAACACATAGACAAACAGAAGACAAACATAAACATTGTGAATATGAGCCTTCCTGAGTGATCATAGTGCTCCATGATGTGTGGCTCAAGTGGTTTTCCCAAAGTAAACATAGATTTTATGCACCATCCAAATAGCCCTTAGAGGATGATAGCAAATATCTCTGGGAAGTGATGTGCTAGAGGTGTGCTATTTACAAGACAAACGATTAAAATGGGGGGTTAAAAACGCGATTGCGTGTACTCCTTATGAAGGGATCAATGGACCTAAAAGGTCTGTGCCCCTTCAAGTAGGTAATAGAAGGTACAGTTCTCACTTTCAAAAGGGGGCGCTACTAGCACCATGGGTCTCGGGAGGGGGTCGGAGCGGCCTGGCACATCCTAAAAATAGAGAAAAATGGTACGTTTGCAAGGCATGGACACAAGCAGTTACTTAACTCTATTGGCAGAAGGAGCAGCGGATTAGGTATCGTCGTTACTCACGCCCTCAGCGCTCTCGACCCGCTGTTAAACCTGGTTGTGGCCTCAAATCCGGACCCCGAGGATAGAAAGACGGGGCCGGTAAACTTGTTTTTAACCAGAACGGTCGCGTGTGCGACCTGTTTCCGGGTGGGCGTGTCTAGCCGAAAGAGAGGCTAGGAACGCATACGCCCTCCTCGGAGGACCTCGCCTGGATCAATTCGAGGCTTGGATGTCGGCTGGAGACATCCACGCCCACCTATTCGGTTGGAAACGAGGCTTAGAAGTCGTCTTAGCTAATAAGGACGAGTAGCGCTGTAGCGCTAGAGCTGATGCAAGGAGTAATGGTAGAATTATAGCTTGTGCTGCTTGTCATTATCTCAGTATTAGTGATAAGAGAAAATTAATAAAAATTGATCTATATTAGAGGCAATAGGCTGTACTTAAGAGCATACACTAAAGGTAGGGACTAATCTGTGTAAATTACAGAAAAAAGGGGGAATGACTGTTTACAAACAGGCAGAAAGATCCAATTGTAGGATCGAGGAAGTGAAGGGTACAACCAACATCACCAGTAGACTTTTTGAAAAAGAGCAACGTTGGGTGTATCGTTTAGGCACCAACGTTAATGGGCTCAACGATGATATTCCGTGGAGCTCAGTATTATCTTGAATCAAGCTTCTCTGGAACACAGTCCCAACTACAATTGGATTTCCAACCGAATAGGTGGGCGTGGATGTCTCCAGCCGACATCCAAGCCTCGAATTGATCCAGGCGAGGTCCTCCGAGGAGGGCGTATGCGTTCCTAGCCTCTCTTTCGGCTAGACACGCCCACCCGGAAACAGGTCGCACACGCGACCGTTCTGGTTAAAAACAAGTTTACCGGCCCCGTCTTTCTATCCTCGGGGTCCGGATTTGAGGCCACAACCAGGTTTAACAGCGGGTCGAGAGCGCTGAGGGCGTGAGTAACGACGATACCTAATCCGCTGCTCCTTCTGCCAATAGAGTTAAGTAACTGCTTGTGTCCATGCCTTGCAAACGTACCATTTTTCTCTATTTTTAGGATGTGCCAGGTCGCTCCGACCCCCTCCCGAGACCCATGGTGCTAGTAGCGCCCCCTTTTGAAAGTGAGAACTGTACCTTCTATTACCTACTTGAAGGGGCACAGACCTTTTAGGTCCATTGATCCCTTCATAAGGAGTACACGCAATCGCGTTTTTAACCCCCCATTTTAATCGTTTGTCTTGTAAATAGCACACCTCTAGCACATCACTTCCCAGAGATATTTGCTATCATCCTCTAGGGGCTATTTGGATGGTGCATAAAATCTATGTTTACTTTGGGAAAACCACTTGAGCCACACATCATGGAGCACTATGATCACTCAGGAAGGCTCATATTAACAATGTTCATGTTTGTCTTCTGTTTGTCTATGTGTTTTTTTCACTTTACAGGTGCAGTGACACTCCAAATTTACGGAGTATTTTTTGGAATTGAGTAATTCACTCTTCCATTATTTTTATGCACTTTTTTCACTTCTTATTTTTCACTTTCACGTCCCCAGGTCAGGGTGGGTGATTAGAGAGCCCATACCGCCGGGGTTTAGTCCTGAAGAATGCCACGGTAATATACCACCCTTATGGCTGAAACATGTTGACTGAAATAAATTGAGTATATTCTGTATTTTACCAACCTTAAACCTTGGCATGTAAATACAGACACGTAATACTCCCTATTTTGTGCCTCAGGGATCATTTATTAAATATATTTTTTCGATACCCTTTTTTAGGCACTTTTAACCTTTCACTGTAAACAAGAGCACGCCCTCCAAACACAAAACCTGCTCCGCAGTCTTTCTGGCGTCGTAGCACACCGCAGAGGCATTCGGCCTCTGTCGGTGGGGCCCGATGATGAAGCATGACACTGACTAGGTCAGTGTGTGAGGGCTTTCTTTATCACCCAAATCGGATGTGATAGTCTAATCTTGTGTTAACTCCATGAACTGTGGTCTGTATGGTTTACGCTTAGATTGATCAATAGTTTGATCTGACCTCTCTTTTCTTGTTTTTGCATAACTAACCGGGGACTAAGAGAGTGCCTCATTCTCCCTACCTCTCCTTTTGTTGTTGAATATATGGAAATGCCTACTGCGTTATTGACGCCCGTTATGGCAGCTTATTTCTAATGCATTCCTAGGAAGGCTTTGTAGATCTAGGCCTCTGTGCTTACCGTTGTATAAACCTTGAGGGCAAACATTTCAGGCAGTTGGTGTCACAACTTATTCTGAACAACTCTTCTACACGTCCAAGCAGACAGCAGTGTCTAAGTTTAAGAGAGAAAAAGAAATGATGTCACAGAGAGTGAGAGAGAGAGAAAACATTAAAACTGTGTCGCAGAGTCTGGAGTTGAGATTTTTTCTTGAAAAGTCAGACGTAGATTTACTAGCTCCTTGCATCACTGTACCCATGTTAAAAGTGACTCAAAAGTCGCGTAATAAGGTTGTGGATCTGTTTGTCAGACTGTTGTAAGCAATCTGTTGTCACTGCTCGGAGGTAATTATAGATTTTAGAGATAAGCTGCTGTACATTACGCACTCTGGGCCATAATATCAAGCCTGGATGACAAAATTATAGTCACTTTATAAGCAGGGAAGTGTCGCTAAAGTGGCAATAATGGGTTTGATATTATGCTCGATGAAATTCCAATCGAAGCTCATGTTACTAACGCCTGTTACGCCGAATTATTTCTAATGCATTCCTATGAAGGATTTGTAGATCTAGGCCTCTGTGCTTACCGTTGTATAAACAGTGCCGACACCGGAGTTCACAACTTGAGTTCACCTCTGCTTCTATACGTCAAAGTATATTCAATAAGTTGCAGAGAATTCCATTGCTGTTGATCGATAGGCCGTAGTTGCTTCTGAACGATGTTTGCTGAAGGAAATAAAAGAACATTTTGATTAGTCATAGTAAACGGAGTTGCGTAACTACTATCAAAAGTGAATTTTAATGTGAGTTTTTAATATTCCGTAGTTAAGAGTGTTGCAGCTGTAGCAAACAAAGGAAGATCAATAAGTTAATAGAGGCTTGGGACGGCCTCGTGACGTAGAAAAAAAAATAGTATCATGGACGCACAATTATTAATAATAGAGGCCTAAGCACGTGGCGTAGTACAGAAATGCGACACAGAAATTTATGCTTGCACAATTTTTAAGATTAGAGGTGTATAGGACCTCGTGACTTATAAAGAAATATTTCAATTATGTAAGTACAATTTAAAGCCATTGAGGGGTAGGAAAGCCATATGAGGGATAAAAAAATAGTATTATGCATATACAATTTACAATGGAGGCTGATGTTGTGACGTCTTCTCTAACCTTTGTTTTTGTCGTCTTTTGTCATGTCTTGAAAGTCTGTGGTTTCGCTGAGTCTGGGGTGTTTGACAGTCTGTGTGTCATCGCAGCAGAGGCAGGCAAAAGAGAGCGTGCTCACGTCAGTGACCGCATTATATGGGAACCGCGGGACATCCCATTGGCTAATGTTTTGGTTTCCAGGCTAAATGATAGCAAGCATGCTTGGTGGTGGCATGTGTGTAGTGTGGGCGGGCGTGCACCGAGCATGTGCAAGTGTGAGTGTGTGCACCAACAATTAACAACAGAGAGAGATGGGGGCGGTGTTATCATGTGCGCAGAGGCAGGCCCAGAATCGGATCTGCAATGAGTCAGCACTTCTAATAATTCTCCTTAGCGCTCCCTGAGCTCTGATTTCTCACTGAGAGGGTGATCGCACCATAGTTTGTACTGCTTATCATACTCAGCCTGTACCCGCGCATACAGTACGAATATGCTTTGACGTTACACGTCGCATTAAAGCTTCGGTGTGACGTCATGTACGGCGTTCTGTATGCGAAAGGGGGCAATGTTTCTACTTGGTTTTAAACATGTATGTATTTAATGTACATACTAAGGGCAGACATTTGGGATAACTATGAATTTTTTTTAATACTTGTAATAATCATATATTACTTTTAAAAGGAATTACAGAAATCGTGGTAGAACATCATGCGTACTCGTATTGAAACAGTTGCGCAAGCGCATCATAAGCGTACGTAAAGCCATGTGACTTAAAAAGTAGAGATTTGATTGGTTTATAACTTTTCCTATTGCGACTGTTGAAAGTTCCGTCCCATTATAATTATTCGACTTTTACTTTCTAAGAAGAAGCATTTGTTCTGAGAATCATCTCAAATAGAAGGAAGATCACAATAATAAGAGCAATGGAGTCATATTCCAGCAGTTCTTCTGAGGGAGATTTCATTCCTGAAGAACCTCCAAAGAAGAGGAAAGAAGCTCTAATTTGGATTTTTTTCAATTTTCCAGAAGGTCCAAAAAAATTTAAATCTCCAAAAATAACTTGTAAAATTTGCGAAACAACTCTTTCAAGGGGTGATCCTTGTAAAAAATACTCCTTTGGCACAGCAAATATGGTGCGAAAGGTGAAGCATTTGCACCCCAAGAACTTTGCTCGAGCCGCAAGACGGAGGTTGCATGAGAACCCACCTGCAGCTACACCTAGCACAACAACTGCGTCAGCAGCATTTTCAGCAAGCAGTCCACACCCACATATTGATTCTGACTTTGCTAAAGTTAAAATTCTATGCATTTATTGCGTTAAACTTTTGTGTTATGGGAACAGTCTAAAGACTTGATGAAACGCAGGATGCAGGATCATTGCTGTCCTCGACATTAGTTGTTCTTTTTTTCATTCCTTTGTTCCGCTTGGAATTTGTTGAGAAAACACAAAAAAAATACAAAACAAAAAAACAGATATTTTTAGAACTACCTTCACTGGTTAAAAAAAGAACTATATTTCTATGTTAGTGTGTAAAAGTTTGTCAGAATGAATGTGTAGTTCATAAATGAAAGAATGAATATGTTACTAGTGTATGGAGAATGTGAAAGTGCAGAACTATAAGGAACTGCTACAGTATAGATCTATAAGGTGTTTATTTATAATATACTGTAGTATGTCCGAAGCATTGAATGTATCATATGTACATAAATATGTTACAAGTCTATGTTTCAATTTGCGTTGCTGGTGAAAGTGGCTGGGTGAATTTGTATGTCTTGGGGGTGGATTTACAATCCCCTTGTGCCTCTTTTACACATCTGTTGTGTCACTTTTGTGACACAGCGGTGGTGCAAAAGATGTGCCATGGTGTGTGGTATTAACAATGTGACACATCTGGAGGGTGTATTACATTGTAAAGCACTGCACCAGGAGAGGGTTTCTTGTGCAGAAGGGGGTGCAGCAAGGCCTCCTAAAAGTGACTGAGTGAAATGTATAACATTTTATTCAGTGACTTTTGAGCTTATGCTGCGTCAAAGCCTTGCACATGCTTGAAGCAGGTGTAAGGATTGATACAACATTGTGAGCATAGGGCCCCAAGATACTTGCAACCAACGTCAAGCAATACTTCATCCAAAAATTACTTTGCAATTTAGTTTTGTTATTATTTAAGAATATGAAATATAATCTAAAAAATAAAATAAATATAAATATTTATATTAAAAATATAAGAACTTAGTATAAAAAGAAAGACATAATAATTAATACATTTATAAATTATCATTTACAAAACCTATGAAATTCACTGAAAAAACCATAGGTTTCACACACGTTATTGTTAGGAATTAGCATTTAAAACCCCTTGCAAATTCATTGAAAAAACCATAGGTTTCACACGGTATAGTTAGCTGAACATTTCTATCATACAAAACCTTTGAAATTCCTCCGTTATAGTTAGCTGAGCTAACTATAACTTGCGCGCCCCCAATACACTGCTGATGATGTCATATATTACATCATTCATGTCATGGTCAGTGACATCGCTCATGACATCACTGATATATATATATATGACACGTGACATCCCTCCACGAAAGAAGAATCAGAGGCCAGAGGGGATTTCAAGGAAAACTAAGCTTTAATTGACAGACGTGGCAATGGTGGCGAATGCATTTCGGCATGGAGCCTTCCTCAGCGCCCTGCATTGCGAGGTATTCTTCATCATAATGTCCCAGTCCTGCATTACTTTGTATAGTAGTCTGGAAGCTCCTCCCCCGGGTTGACTCAGCTCACCTGTTGGTTGCCGCGAAGAATGAACAAACTCCAACTCCCAGAAAGCATTGTAGATGCTTCTGGGTCGGCGGTTTGGGGGATGCACGTAGAATGGCTGGAGACTAATCCCTATTGTGCAGGTAGGTAGTGAAGATATACTGGAGGATCTGCCAAACCCCTCAAGGCCCTCCTTGAGCCCCTCGTACCGCTGCTGCCCATGTGTCCAGGTAGGTAATTCGGCAGGGACAGCCATTCAGCACAGCGTCCTATCGGAGGTGCAATACCCCACTCCGCCAAAGCCGTCCTGAACAAAGTGGCGGACACCGGACTTCTCGGTGCCCCAAGCCTTAACGTCGCTGAAGAACAGCGATTGTTGACCAGTAAAAATCCGGGTCTCTTGCTGCAGCAGGGCCATCTGGACTGCTCCTCTGGCTGGTGCAGAATATGTGACGTGACATAAATGCCATAATCTTAACTGAATCTGCGGTGTCGGTGTCTGGTTTTTGAAGGAGAACTGGTGATTGTTGAGCATATATATATATATATATATATATATATGCGCAAACAGAAGTCTTTCACCACAGAACCACCAGGCAGGCAGCAACGAGGAAAAACCACGCAAGTCCCAGTCTTCTTTCGGCAAGTTTATTTAAAAAGGCAAGTTCACCAAATCTGACGCGTTTCGGGCGTCCGCCCTTGGTCACAGATCGTCAGGCAAATGAAAGAACATCCCTTTTAAAGGGTACATTGCACGAATTTAATTAGTGATTTTTTTCTTTTTGCAACACCATGTGATTAGAAACTGAAAACTGAGGACACACTACATATAGCTAACATAGATAGTCTGTTTTCTAAATCACAATTTGATATATATAAATCGAATAGCGGGAGGTATAATTACAATATTTACATTTTGTTGCCCAAATTTGTGTTAACATTCCATTGTGAGTTGCCATGCTATATATTTTGTAAATTTTATATCAGACAATTATTGTCAGTGTGCATTGAAAATGGCACATGATATCCGCATAAATGCGCTTATATAGTAGATTGCAAAAAAAGACACAGTGTTACTGGTGGTCATTTGTCATGAAAAAGTGCAATGCGCGTAGATAAAGTGCAAATGCAATTGTGCAAATAATGCAAAATATTCTGTGCAAGCATAGCATATAAATAAATATAAATATTTATAAATAATTTCATATTAAAATCATCTAAGCTTCTCAATTCATGAAACCTGATGCTAGGCATATGACCATATAAAAATATCATCTATGTTTTACTCTTTTGCAATCTCTCAATTAACTGCATGAATGCAATAGACATGTAACGACAATATGGATCGTAATGATTTACAATCAATTCCTTTATATATATTTAGATAAAGCAACAAATATCGACCACCTTCCAAAATAATTTACTCTATACATGATTCAAAAGGAGGAAACAAACTAGAAAATCTATCTTGATGTCTGTGTCCCAAAACTTAAATGGGAAAAGTAATGTGAATCCATTGAACCAGTGAAAAAAATCAATTGTGCATGTGATACTAAAAAAAGGGATGATATACAGTATGTGTAATAAAATTCATAATGAAATTAATAGGGTAAAGGCAGAGAAAGCAGATAATGGCCCAAAACAAATCATTAAACAGGGATTGGTTATAAAAAAACATGTAAGTCTTCCATTGTGTTCAATCCATTGGGGAATCTGCTGTCTAACTCAATAATAAATTGTGACTCAAGTCTTCTGAGCATTTTTTCCCTATCGCCACCCCGTCTAGATTTAGGGACTGAGGCAATGACATAATATTCCAAGCATTGTAGGTTGTTGTTATGTCTTGCCTTGAAATGTCTGGCAACAGGATAAGTGCCATCGTTATTAACGATGGCACGTAAATGCTGGAGTATTCTGGCATGCACCTGTAGCTTAGTGCTGCCCACATATCTGAGGCCACAGGGGCATGTCAGAATGTAGACAGCAAAATCAGTTTTGCAATTAAATGTGCCCTTGATGATTTTGGCAATAGGACTGAACGGTGTCAAATATTGGGAAGTGTTTTTTCCAAATTTACAAGCTCTGCAAGTTGAGCAACGCTTGAATCCCGGCCGGGATTTCAACCAATCCTCTTGTTTTGCTAGCTCAGGGAATTCGTGACTGATCTGGGTTTTAAAGGAGGGTCCCCTCAGATAAGTAACCACAGGGTTGTCTGGAAGCCTGGGGGCCAGAACCTATCTGTTTTTAAAACAGGCCAGCGCTGTTTTATGATGGATTTAATTTGTCTGGCCTGTTTGCTATACCCGGTGATAAGCCTGGGAGTTTGTTCCTCCCTTGAATCAGTTGATGCAATTGATTCACTGTTAGTAAACAGAGACTCACGGGTTCTAGCATTGGTTTTCTGGATGGCAGTTTTTAAGACTGATTCTTTGTATCCCCTACATCTGAATCTGTCTAGGGCTTCATTTGTGCAGGCCTGTAAATCAAGATCAGTGCTACAAATTCGTTTCAACCTGAGCAACTCCCCAAATGGAATGTTGTCAATCGTGTGTCGAGGATGTGAACTACTGGCATGCAAGATGTTATTGCCAGCAGTTTTCTTTCTATGTAGTTTAGTGACAAGACGGCCATCTTTAACGTATAGTTTAACATCCAAGAATTCAGCTTCATTTGCGCTTACATTAGAAGTGAATCTTAAATTTTCTTGGTTGTTATTAATACAAGCCAGGAAATTGTTGACACTTTCCAAATTGCCTCTCCACAGAATAAAAACATCGTCTATAAAGCGTATCCACTGTATGACATGTTTTCTGTACATTACACCATGGGTGTGCATGAGGACCTGTTCCTCCCACCAGCCTACGTGCAAGCACGCATAGCTGGGGGAGAAACAGGCCCCCATCGCCACACCTCGCTTTTGTATGTAGATGTTGTCACCAAATAGAAAGAAATTGTAGTTTAGACACCAACCAGTAAGTTCTAAAATCATCTTATTGTGCATATAGCATTCAACAGGTCTCTTACCAAGGAAATGTTCTAATGCACTCAAACCAGTTGTATGTACAATACTGGTGTAGAGCGACTCAATGTCTAGGGTGATCAATAAAAGATCGTCGCTCCACGGAATATCCTTAATCTTGGCAATGAAGTCTCCCGTGTCCCTTACATATGTTGGTAATTCCTTCACTAAGTCCTGTAGGAAGTAATCTATATATTCGGTAACATGTTCTACCATTCCCCCGATGGCCGAGATAATCGGTCGGCCAGGTACTGGTGTGACTAGTTTGTGTACTTTTGGGAGGAGATAAAGTCTTGGTATTATAGGAAATTCCACATATAGGAAACCAAATTCTTGCTTTGAGATCATATTTTCCCTCTTCCATTTGTGGAGCAATTTCAAAAGTGATTCTTTGGCCAGATTGTAGTCCTTGCCTGAAGATTTAACATAACACGAGGAGTCATTTAGTTGTTTCATGGCCTCCTCAATGTAGGCATCTTGAGGCCAAATAACCACATTGCCTCCCTTGTCAGCAGTGGTAACAATATTTTTGTAGTCTTTACTCAGTTTCGAGACCGAGGATAGATATTGTTCCTCTTGTTGACTTTTATAACGCTTCTTGTGCTTGATCTTATATTGCAGTTGTTTTAGATCTTCCACAACAACGTCATGAAAAACATCTATCGAGTCTTTTGGCATTACAGGCATGAACTTTGATTTAGCTTTAAATGGACTGCTGTTTGCGCCCATCTGAGCCACAGAGGCCTCTCTTAGTTCTTCCTGGGTAGAGATTGGAACAGAATTGGATGTGTCATTGTTGGCCAGTTGATGCAAAGTGAGAAATGCTTTGGCGTCTCGAGCAGGCACATTTAAATTTGCGGTGACTCCACTGGTATTGCTATTCGCGGTGTTGCCTGAAGGACCATCTTTGATATTAAAAAACTTTTGCAACTTAAGTTTTCTAATAAAACAGTAAACATCAACCCGGGTTTTGGCATAGTTAAAGTCTGATGGCGGGCAGTAAGTGAGACCAAGGCTGAGTAGTTGTTTCTCAGCCATAGTGAGGGACAGGCTGGAGAGATTGATTATAGCATTATTCTCTACCGCTTTTTGCGCCAATATTGCTTTTTTGGTTTTTTCGGCGACTTTGTGCTTTTTTCTGCGTTCCCTCCTTCTTTTGTTACGTCTTGACTTTTTTTCTGCTGCCTCGTTAGGGGCCTGAGTGTTTGCAGGCGGTCCGAGACTAAAAAATCAACTTCTTCTCCCAAGTCCAGAATCATTGCATTTGGATTTCTTGCAATATAATCACCATCTTCAGATGATGGACCACTGGTAAGTATTTCTTCTTCACTGACAATGTTGATGGAGTCAGTGGTCATTGATGTTGTAGCTACTGCTTGGCTGGTTTGTTGGGCAGCTTTAGTTTGTAACTGTGCAAGTTTATTACTCTTGGCTTTTTCATATTTGCGCGCAAAAGTGTAGATTCTGCCCTGCGCATAATCTTCCTTGTCTCGGGCGAATCTATATATTTTGCGCGCTTTTATCTTCTCCTCCTGTTTTGAAAGCCTTTCATCAATTTCTTTGCGTGTTTTGGTAATAATGTCTCTTGGTCCAAACTTTGCCAGCAGTTCATTGATTTCACTAATTTCCTTCATTAAATTCTCTCTATCAATGGAGGCATTCTTAATGAGGATTTGAACCAGTTTAGCTGATGATTCTAGGTTAGTTTTACCCCATTCTCGTAGCATTTCAGGGTTGGGGTTTTCATAGCTTGGAGCCAGAAGAATGCGCAAACCGCGTGGAACACGTCCTTCCTCCAGGTATTTGGTGAGAGATTTATGCTCCCACCACTTTGTCATTTCTTGACGCATGCATTTCTCTAAGCGTTTCAAGGCCAGTTTAATTTGATTTTCCTCGCTACCATCTTGCTCATTAGACACATGTTTGCTGCTTGTTGCAGAATTCAAAGTCACATTGGGGAGATTAGAATATAGGGCGTCTGCTGCTGCCTCTCTTCCCCTTAAAATTTCATCTGACATGGCCGTGAACTTGTATTTGCCTTTGAGATATTTTTTGAACAAAGCGTAGGACCCAAAAAACGATCTTTAACAGAGTCCAAAAACGCTTTTTGCCGCTTTTGATTCCCACCCCACCACACGTATACGAAGGAGCACTCACCACTGCTTTTACTGAGAAGTATTCAGCATTTTTCACCGTCTCTTTGTTCAGACGTGCCGCCGTCGTTGGCTTCTTTCAGTAATTCATGAACAGCCGCCTTGCATTTGGACAGAAATATTACTGCCGTGGATGGAGAAAGATTAATTGCTGCTTTCCGCAGAACACACCATCAGCGTTATCTCCAGACGTCAGTGCTGTTCAGATCAAAATCAGGTGCAGTGAAGGCTCCCACTTGTGCGGGGGCTGTCGCTAAAGAGTTTCCCTCCAGGGAAGCGAGAAATTGAAGGTTGAATGCAGACAGCCAGCATGTGGGGGGTGGACTTGCAACCTCCTCCCGAAATTGTATGCGCAAACAGAAGTCTTTCACCACAGAACCACCAGGCAGGCAGCAACGAGGAAAAACCACGCAAGTCCCAGTCTTCTTTCGGTAAGTTTATTTAAAAAGGCAAGTTCACCAAATCTGACGCGTTTCGGGCGTCCGCCCTTGGTCACAGATCGTCAGGCAAATGAAAGAACATCCCTTTTAAAGGGTACATTGCACGAATTTGATTAGTGATTTTTTTCTTTTTGCAACACCATGTGATTAGAAACTGAAAACTGAGGACACACTACATATAGCTAACATAGATAGTCTGTTTTCTAAATCACAATTTGATATATATAAATCGAATAGCGGGAGGTATAATTACAATATTTACATTTTGTTGCCCAAATTTGTGTTAACATTCCATTGTGAGTTGCCATGCTATATATTTTGTAAATTTTATAGCAGACAATTATTGTCAGTGTGCATTGAAAATATATATGCTTTTTTTAAATTGGGGAATCTCCTAAACATGTGCAGCATCATGATTGGTTTGAGTTCCTTGGCTCAATGCTCAGACGAGGAATGGGACCATGGGCATGTTCCTCACCTGGTGGGGAACATGTACAATGCACATGGCTCTTTGGCCTGCCCGAGATGGCCGGCCAAACCATCATGCACCATCATGCACACTTGGGGAGTGCCTATCACTCCTCGCCTGCTCTTTGTGCAGCCCAGACCAGCCCCACCCATCCTGCACCCAGAGATCCAATAAAGAAAAATAAAATTGCACTAACCTGGCATTATTATCATTTTTTTTTTCTTCTAGGGTGACGTTCCTCCGCCTTAGCAGAGGAGTCGCCACTGGTTACAAGTACGTTATAGTTTGGCTCATATTTAATTCATACAAATCCATCAGTTGTAGTTACCTGAGTTCACTATACCTTACGCCCCCATAATTCACTGCTTATGACCTCACATTATACATCACACATGACATGATCAGTGACATCACTGATGACATCTCAAATAACATCACTCATGACATCATCCAGTGAGTGCAAGTGTTTTCAAAGAGCTTATGATTGGTTATCATATATAACTAAGCTACTGCAAAAGTTAAATTACTACACTAGGTAACAATTAATTAGTGACACTCGTTCTAGCATATATATTATGTGAGTGGGAGTGTCTCTGTGTCAATCCATGTGTGAGTGGGTGTGTGAGTGTCTGTATAGGTGTATAAGTGGATGTTTGAGTACCTGTGTGGATGACACAGTGGGTGTGTCAGTGGCTGTATGGATGAGGAGGTGGCTGTGTGAGTGGCCATAGAGTGGGTGTGTGTCTGTGTGAGTGACTGTATGGGTGAGTGAGTGGGTGTCTGAATGGCTTATGAGTGAGTGACTGGGTGTGTAAATGGCTGTGTGAGTGAGTGGCTGTTTTAGTGGGTGTTTGGTTAAGTGAGTTGGTGTGTCAGTGGCTGTATTTGAGAGTGTTTCCCTGTGTGAACAGCTGTATGGGTAAGTGAGCGGATGTGTGAGCACTTGTATGAATGTTTAAATGGGAATTGAAGTGGTTGTGAGGGTGTATGAGTGAGTGTGTGAGTTGCTGTATAGGTTGCTGAGTAGGTGTATGAGTAGCTGAATGGATGAGTGACTGGTTGTATGAGTAGCTGTATGGGTGGGTGAGTGAGTGGTTTTTTGAGTGTGTTTATTTATTTATTTTATGGGTCTATACCGCGCTTGAATCGACTCCCAAAGGAGTATCTCTGCGCACCAACGCCAGTAGCAGATGAAGGGGAGCAATTAATTATAGAGATGTGCTAATTCTGGTACAGGAAAGTTTTCAACTTTTTCCTGAAAGTCAGGAGGTCCGAACACTGTCTAAGCTTGAAAGGAAGTTTGTTCCATAGTACAGGACCAACCACTGACAAAGCTTTACCACCCTGTCTTGTCTTTTTTACAATAGGCACTCGGAGAAGGAGCTGATTGCTAGACCTGAGGGTATGGACGGGATTGTATAACATACATTCTTCTGCCAAATATGAAGGTCCTAGTCCGTTTAAGCGCTTATGGTATATGCAGCATCTCTTAAATTTTACCCTTTGGCGAACTGATAACCAGTGTAGTTTATCTAGGAGAGGGTTTGAGGGGGATCTGGGAGGGGCATTAAGGACCAGCCTCGCAGCGGTATTTTGTACCACGTGTAGTTTCTTTAATACTCCGTCGTTGGCCGTAGCCAGCAGCCTGTTGCAGTAGTCGAGTCGACTAAGCACCAGAGCCTGCACCAAAGTTTTTCTGGTGAAATCAGGGAGTAGGGGGAACACTTTACAGAGGAGACCTATAACATGGAAACAGGATCCCACTATGTTGTTTCCATGGTGTTTTAGGGATAGCTCCTGATCAAATTATACTCCCAGGTTCTTTACTACCTGTTTGGGTTCGGGAACCGGGCCTAGGTCTGATGTCCAGCAATCCGGGGTCCAAAACATTTTAGCCTCCCCGAAGAGCATGATCTCAGTCTTACCCACATTACATTGAAGGCAGTTTGAGGACATCCACTGGGCGACTGCCTTCATGCCCTCGGAGAAGGATGTTTTAACCTCGGAGGTAGGAGACTTAAACCGAAAAAGGAGCTGTGTGTCATCCACATATGACACTGGGATGAAACGAAAAGCTCTCATAATCCTAGCCAGGGGGGCCACATAGATATTAAAAAGAGAGGGGCTCAAACATAAGCCCAGTGGCACCCCCTTTGTGATCTCTACCTCCGCTGAACGAAACGCACCCATGTTAACACATTGATTGCGATCGGATAGGAAGCTCCTCAACCAGGCCAGTGCCACACTCTCCAGGCCAATCTCTGCAAGACGTCCGAGCAAGATGTTATGAGATATGGTATCGAACGCTGACGATAAATCCAGTAGCACCAGAACCACTGAGTATCCCTTGTCCTGGTACATGTGGAGGTCGTCCGTTACTGACAGCAGTGCCGACTCAGTACTATATTTCGGCCTGAAGCCGGACTGAGAGTGGTCCAGGCTCCCAGATTGTTCGATAAAATTCAAAAGATGTTTATTCACGTGCTTTTCTGTAATTTTTCCGAAAAATGGGAGCAAAGATATAGGCCTGAGGTTGGACAAGTCCGTCCAAGGAATAGAGGAGTTTTACCGAATAGGTCTTACCAGTGCCCTTTTCCATTCCAATGGAACACGGCCTTCGGCAAGTGAGAGATTGACAAGGCACTGGATCCCAGGACCGAGCGCCTTGCCAACCACTGGCATGATTCTGGCTGGAATAAGGTCAGATGGACAGCCACTCTTGATATGGCTCACAAGGTCTTCCACTTCATTCAAGGAGATGGCAGGAAACCTAGTGAGCACACCAGGGTTCACTCCCTGTGAGTGAGTGGGGTGTGAGAGTGGCTCTATGGATGAGTGAATGGCTGTGTGAGTACTAGTATGGGCCTTTGAATGGGTATGTGAGTGGTTGTGTGGGTGTTTAAGTAGGTGTATGAGAGGTGTGTTACCGCTACAACGCATTTTTTACAACGTAATGCTGTTACAACGCAGCTATTACATCGCAAATACCATTACAATGCATGCCATTACAACGCATGGCATTACATAGCAGATGCTATTACAACGCATACCATTACATCGTAAGTATTGGTAAGTATTTAATTTTTATTTTTATTTTATTTAATATTTTATAATTGATTTAATTATTATTAATTATTAAAAAATATTTATTTCGTTTTTAAATATTATAAATTAAATATATTAATTTAAGTATTTTTTAAAATAAGTATGAGTATAGGAGTATATGTTTTGGGGTACTGATGTATATGTTTTGGGGTGTTTGGGTATTTTTAGGTTTTAGGGCAGTGTTTGGGTTTTGGGGTACAGGGGTGTTTTTAGGTTTTAGGGCAGTGTTTGGGTTTTGGGGTACAGGGGTGTTTTTAGGTTTTAGGGCAGGGTTTGGGTTTTGGGGTACAGGGGTGTTTTTAGGTTTTAGGGCAGTGTTTGGGTTTTGGGGTACAAGGGTGTTTTTAGGTTTTAGGGCAGTGTTTGGGTTTTGGGGTACAGGGGTGTTTTTAGGTTTTAGGGTAGGTTTTGGGGTACAGGGGTGTTTTTAGGTTTTAGGGCAGGGTTTGGGTTTTGGGGTACAGGGGTGTTTTTAGGTTTTAGGGCAGGGTTTGGGTTTTGGGGTACAGGGGTGTTTTTAGGTTTTAGGGCAGGGTTTGGGTTTTGGGGTACAGGGGTGTTTTTAGGTTTTAGGGCAGGGTTTGGGTTTTGGGGTACAGGGGTGTTTTTAGGTTTTAGGGCAGGGTTTGGGTTTTGGGGTACAGGGGTGTTTTTAGGTTTTAGGGCAGTGTTTGGGTTTTGGGGTACAGGGGTGTTTTTAGGTTTTAGGGCAGGGTTTGGGTTTTGGGGTACAGGGGTGTTTTTAGGTTTTAGGGCAGGGTTTGGGTTTTGGGGTACAGGGGTATTACGACTTTATATAAATTAAATTAATTAAATTAATTTTATTTAATTTAATTACATTAATAACTATATTTACAATTATTAATTTAATTGTATTAATAAACGATTATAATTAAATTATATTATTTAAAAATGTTTAATTAATTAAATTCTTTTAATTATATTAAATATAATTATATTATGTATTATTTATAATTTAATTAAATTATAATTATCTTTATTGTAATTAATTACATTATATTATTTTTTATTTTTAAATTTTTTATATTTCATTAATTATATTATTTTAAATATATTAAATTAATATCAATTTTAATATTTATTAAATTACTATAATTAAATTAATTACTGTTTAAAAAATGTTATATTATTTTTATTATTTTAAATTAATTTAATTAACTTTATTACATTTTTTTTAAAAAAGATATACTTACCTATACTTACGATGTAATGCCATGCGTTGTAAAAGTATCTGCTATGTAATGCCATGCGTTGTAATGGCATGCATTGTAATGGTATTTGCGATGTAAAAATCGCGTTGTAACGGAACGCGTTGTAAAACATCGCGTTGTACTGACACCAATCCGTATGAGAGGATGTATTGGTATGTGAGGGGTTCTGTGGATGATGTCATCAGTGATGTCATTTAAGATGTCATTTGTGATGTCATTAGTGATGTCACTGACCATGTCATGAGTGATGTAATATGTGAGGTCATAATGAGTGCAATGCAGCGGCGTAAGTTATAGTTAGCTCAGCTAATTATAATTGCTGAATTTGTATGTGTTATACAATTGAAATATGACCCTAACTATAACCTTTGTTTATTATGAATTTCTAAGTTTTTTAAATATATTTTCTAACTATAACATCCCTGCAAAACACACAAGATGATGGACGGAATGTTGCACAATGGCAAAATATTGCCCCCAAAGACAGATCTGGGAGTAATCCATCGTTATTTTGCTCACCAAGCAACCCCAGTTCAGACAAGGCCATATCCAAATCAGTTTTGACCCAGTGACTCATGGGAACAGTCCAGACCGAACTGTCAAGCCATGTCTTCCCTGGACCTGAATCAAGCCTTCTAGAACCAGTTTCTGGCTATCTCCTACACCGACGACACCCAGCTCATCCTCTCTCTCACCAAGGACCCACACAACACCAAAACCAACCTCCACGAGGGAATGAAGGCCGTCGCAGACTAAATGAGGAGCAGCCGTCTGAGGCTGAACTCAGACAAGACGGAGGTCCTCATCCTCAGACCCACCCCCTCAGCCTGGGATGACTCCTGGTGGCCGACCACACTGGGAACAGCACCAACACCTACTGACCATGCATGCAACCTAGGATTCATCCTCGACTCCTCCCTATCCATGTCTAAGCAGGTCAACGCCATCTCCTCCTCTGGCTACAACACCCTCCGCATGCTCTGCAGGATCTACAAGTGGATCCTGACCGAAACAAGAAGAACTGTGACACAGGCCCTCGTCAGCACACGACTGGACTACAGCAACGCACTCTACGCAGGAATCCCAGCCAAACACTTACGATGACTACAAAGCATCCAAAACGCCTCCACCCACTGATTGTCAAAGTCCCCCCCGCAGCCATATCGCCCCCCCACCTGAGAGACCTACACTGGCTCCCCGTCGACAAGAGGATCACCTTCAAGCTCCTCACCCATGCACACAAAGCACTCCACAACGCCGGACCAGCAGACTCAGCTTCTACACCCCTGTATGCTCTGACTAAAGATCTCCGTTCCATTCATCAACAGGTATCAGCAGTGTTGCAGCCCCTGGCGGAGGGTCCCGGACATCGTTTGGAGCCAGGACAGTGGGTCCTGGTTCGCAACTATCAGCGAAAATCCAGCTTGGACCCTCGGTGGTCCAAGCCTCACCAGATTCTTTTGGCCACGCGGATGACGGTGAAGGTGGACAGCAAGAGACATTGGTTACATGTCTCCCACGTTAAAAATTTGCCTCTCCCGCTTCCTTATGATCAGCGGAAGCAGGAAGGAGCTTTGACTCAGGAAAGCGAACAAGTCCCTTGCTTTGTCCCTTTTTCTGATGCCCTGGAAGTTGGAGAAGGGCAAGGAGGAGGAGCAGTGGGCTCTGAAGGGGCTTTGTCATCTGCCACAGTAATTGCCTCATATTCTGTTGCTCCTACAGTGGAATGAATCAATCAATCAATCAGAGTACTTGTAAGGCACGCTACCTACCCCTGAGGGTCTCAAGGTGCTATGGGGAGGGGGGTGCTGCTACTGCTCGAAGAGCCAGGTCTTGAGGAGTCTTCTGAAGGCGAGTAGGTCTTCGGTCTGCCGTAGGTGGGTAGGAAGGGTGTTCCAGGCCTTGGTGGCGAGGTAGGAGAAGGATTTGCTGCCTGAGGTTGTTTGTTGTATGCGGGGGACGGCGGGCGAGGGCGAGGCTGGCGGAGCGGAGCTGGCGGGTCTGGTGTGGAAGCTGAGTCTGCTGTTCAGGTAGGCTGGTCCGGCGTTGTGGAGTGCTTTGTGTGCGTGGGTGAGGAGTTTGAAGGTGATCCTCTTGTCGACGGGGAGCCAGTGTAGGTTTCTCAGGTGGGAGTGATGTGGCTGCGGCGGGGGGCATTGATGATCAGTCAGGCGGAGGCATTTTGGATGCGCTGTAGTCGTCGTAGGTGTGTGGCTGGGAGTCCGGCGTAGAGTGCGTTGCCGTAGTCCAGCCAGCTGCTGATGAGGGCCTGTGTCACCGTTCTTCTTGTTTCGGTCGGGATCCACTTGTAGATCCTGCAGAGCATGCGGTGGGTGTTGTAGCAGGAGGAGGAGATGGCGTTGACCTGTTTGGACATGGAGAAGGAGGAGACGAGGATGAATCCAAGATTGCGTGCGTCCCATACTTTAATCTGATCCCAAGTCCCTCCCAACTCTGTGGCATGATCCTGATTATGCACCTGACGCCACACATCCACGGGGGCTAATAAACCGAAAAATAATTCTATGTCAGCCAGGGTCATAACAGCCGAAGAGGCAGCCTCGGTAAGCTCTTTATAGTAAGATTTTTAAAGGGATCAGGAAGTTGCGACTTCAGAGAAAGGACCTCACTCCTTTTCCAAGGGGTATAGACCCATTGCTCTTGAAATCGTGCCTCCATACGGGCTCTAGTTACTTGATTCTGATAATTTCTTAATTCTGGTATATCGGGATGATAAATAGGATGAACTTCCCGCATAGGATGCTGGGAATCCCACTTTGGACATTTCAAGTGCAGCCGCCCTCGATATTTCACTAAAGTGTCGACATTCCGCTACACATCTTCCAATCCTAGTTCAAACTTATAAGCCTGGTCCAGAATATCATACATCACTTGAGGGGCTCTTCCGTCCGGGAAACACTGTTCCCACAAGAAAATAAGACATGTAGCCATATGCTTCAAGGTGAGTTGCTGCATAACAGGCTCATAATCTCTAAGAGTACTCCATATATCAGTTATAGTATACACAGCATTCCGCATCCATTGGAACGCCTGATCCGCAACCATCTGTTTCTCATCTAGCCCTACTGCTGACCGAGTACACAACTGTTGTGCGCAAAGATTTCCTGGAACACGAGAGGGAGTTGGGCCAGCTAGGGTGGGGGTCGTGCTCGAAGACTGAGAAACCCAAGCTGGAGTCGGGGAGACAAAACAACGGTGGACATGGTGGGAGAGAACACAGATTGGGTATTAGAGTAGCCGATCCAAATGTTGGGGAAGACAAAACAGAAGAGGTTCCCAAAGTGGCAGAGGAAGAGGATTCAACGGGTTATGAAGCCATTGGAGCAGAGGCTTGAGTCAAAGGGACCCGTGGGTATATGCGTTGGGGGGCATAATAAATCCTCTATTTCATCCTCTGGCTCAGTCCTTGTTACATAGCTTTTATCCACCTGCAATCTGAATTGTCTATTCGTGAAATCAATATTTTTCTCAGTCTGATCTTTATCATAAGCTATAGCTTTCTGTGCAATCGTCTGACCTCCATTCATCTTACATAACTTCTCCTCCCTAATCCATCTACGCTTTGCTTCCTTTTGCCACATATTTAAAGAATCAAACATTGCCTGTCGACTGCATTTGGAAAATAATCGATCCTGCAAGTAATGTATCTTTTTCTCGTCAAAAGACTCGGTCAAGGGCATTTTCAGTTCCACATTATTCTTAGTGTATTTATGCCACAACGCATTAAACATGATGGGTGAAATACCATGTTTAACATACATATCCTAGCTGGGGCTACCCTCTGGCGGGGCAGGCTAGCTTTCATCCAATCGCGTGCCCTTTCACCGGCAGCAACATCCAATACATAATTTACTAAAACACAGCATCTTTGTTCACTGACAACTCAATCTCGTTCAGAAAAACGATCTTTCAAACATGGCCATGTTCATACATTCTCAACATTCCATTCATCATTCAAAATCAAAAATACAGACAAGACAATACATACATAAGTATTTTCAAAAAGAAAATTTCAAAACGACATGTCTTGTCCAAAACAGAAGAACGGAGCCCGTCAGCTCTCGTTCATGGAGAACTAATTAATTCAGATTTACAGACCAACAGATACCAAAATCAGGCAGTCTAAAGACTACCAAGAGACTGTCAGAAAGGGTTAACCACAGACCATCCTGCAATCCTTCTGATTAACAACAATATTTAAACAAAAGGCCACAGCTGCTGTGGAAACGAGTGGGACAGAGACAGAGGGCAGAAAGGCACAAAAAAACACATGGGACGGAGACAGAGGGGAGAAGGGCACAAAAAACCGCGTGGGACAGAGACAGAGGGCAGAAAGGCACAAAAAAACATGTGGGACAGAGACACAGGGGAGAAAGGCACAAAAAACGAGTGGGACAGAGACAGAGGGCATAAAGGCACAATAACGAGTGGGACAGAGACAGAGGGCATAAAGGCACAAAAACGAGTGAGGCGGAGACAGAGGGCTTAAAGACACAAAAAACGAGTGGGACAGAGACAGAGGGCATAAAGGCACAAAAACGAGTGGACAGAGACAGAGGGCAGAAAGGCACAAAAACGAGTGGGACAGAGACAGAGGGCAGAAAGGCACACTAATGAGTGGGAGAGAGACAGAGGGCAGAAAGGCACAACAAACGAGTGGGACAGAAATGGGAGAAAGGCACAAAAATGATTGGGACAGAGACAGAGGGCATAAAGGCACAAAAAACGAGTGGGACAGAGACAGAGGGCTGAAAGGCACAAAAAACGAGTGGGACAGAGACAGAGTGCAGAAAGGCACAAAAACGAGTGGGACAGAGACAGAGGGCAGAAAGGCACACAAAAAACATGTGGGATAGAGACAGAGGGTAGAAAGGCACAAAAAAAACGAGTGGGACAGAGACAGAGGGCATAAAGGCACAAACACGAGTGGGACAGAGACAGAGGGCATAAAGGCATAAAAACGAGTGGGACAGAGACAGAGGGTAGAAAGGCACAAAAACGAGTGGGACAGAGACAGAGGGCAGAAAGGCACAAAAAATAGTGGGACAGAAACGGGAGAAAAGCACAAAAAATGAGTGGGACAGAGACAGAGGGCATAAAGGCACAAAAACGAGTGGGACAGAGACAGTGGGCATAAAGGCACAAAAAACGAGTGGGACAGAGAGCATAAAGGCACCAAACACGAGTGGGACAGAGGGCAGAGAAAGAGGGCTGAAAGGCACAAAAAACGAGTGGGACAGAGACAGAGGGCAGAAAGGCACAAACAAAACGCATGGGACAGAGACAGAGAGCAGAAAGGCACAAAAAACGAGTGGCACATAAATGAAGATGAGAATATTATGACTAGTATTTGATTTGAGGAATAGGCCATGAATTCACGCATGTGTTTACAACGCATGCCTTTACAATGCGGGCAACACAACGAACGCGTTGTTACCGCGCGTTCCATTACAATGCAAGTCGTTATGACTTGCTTTAGGGAAGTGCTGGAGTTGGAATAGTATATCTTACTATTCCCACTCCAGTCTGTGCAACAGTAGGGAAGGTGTTGGATTTTAAATCTAACAATGAGTTCCCTAAAGCAAGTAGTTGTAATGACTTGTGTTGTAATGGAATGCGTGGTAACGACCCGTTCGTTGTAGTGGCTGCATTGTAATGTCATTGCCTTGTTGTGACAGTGTTGTAAACGCTTGTTCCCTTATTTGATTTTTAGTGTGAGCATAAACCCATCTTTCTGGAGTTCAGGGGTATAGCATTTAATAGTTCACAAAGCTTAAACAAGAAATACTGTGAATAGAAGATGAGCATGGCACACAGTCAAACTTTAAGTGTGTTCTATTTTGGAAGTACACAGATCAGATTTCAAGACCCACGTACCAGAATGGATGCGACTACAGAACATCACTATCACATGGACCTTGAAGAGTATTATTTTCTTTACAGGTAAAAATTAAGACAAATCAGACCTTAAAAAGAGTAGTTCCATCCTAGGCAAAGATGTTATGCACTTGGTAGGAAAAAACAGGTACATCTGGTAGAAAAACAAAGGGGCATCTTTATGATCCCTTTGAGCCACTATAGGGTTCTTTTTGTAACATTCTGGCATCGTAAATGACAAAATCATATTTATGCGGTAATGCAAAGCCACTTTTTTTTTTGCATATTTATATAGCGCAAACTCGAGCCAAAGGTATTGGAGCGCTTTGCATGAGCACCGTATTTACATTACACATTCAGGCAAGGGAGATTAAGTGATTTGCCGAGAATAACAGGATGTGGACGCGACCTCGAGGCTCGAACCCTGGTTTCCATCACCAAAGTCGCCAGTTTAAGCCAACGGACCACATGACCTCATATATATGGAGTAAGGCAAGGAAGCACAAATCGCTGAAATGCCTTACTCTGCGTAAGGGAGACATTCCATGGGCATTTCGGTTGTTGTTCCCATGCAACACCCATGGGCTGCACCAAAACCTCCCAAGGGAGGTGCAGAGAGACGAAATAACTTTATTTATCCTCGTTTTTTTCCTCTTTCCATCTGTGCTGCATTCTGCAGCACACATAGAAAGAGGAAAAAGCTTCTCTGGATTGTGTTTGTGCAGGAAGGTGTCCCTTCCTGCATAAAAACAATGCTGTGACAACACAGGCACCTTTTTACCATTGTGCAAGGGTGCCTGCGTTGGCGCTAAGCTGCCGAGCCAGTGCAATCGCTGGGGTAGAGGACAGAAATGCACCATATTAGATAAATATGGTACATTCCTGCCCTTTCTTTTTGATGTAGGGCACTGATGTAGGGCAGTGCTACCCTACACCAAATCCCCAATAAATGAGGCCCTAAGTTTCTGATCTAGAACAGAGTTGGCTGGCTCTGGGGAATTATAACTCTTTGACTTTTGGGTTGCTTGGCCATGATAATCAATCCCTTTTTAGAAGGAAGACTTCAAATAGCTTGAGGGCTAAAGCATGTTGCCATGGCAATCACTTAAAGATATCAGGAGTATTATCCACGGGAAGAATGTGATGCTGAAAGAAATACAGACAGACATTTGAGATTGAATGCTTCCTTCTGGTGAAATGTTCAGGTTCTTAAGTGAATTCCGAGAAACCTGTGAGAAGAAGTATGAATAAATACTTCATTTATTTAGGACATTGTCTTTTCATAAAGTAGCATAAAGTAGTACTTGCATTAAGTGTGACACCATGCAGACAAACCCTGAACACAAATTGAATTAAATGCATAAAGTAAATAGACAATGACACACAAAGATGTTTTACAGGCTGCTTCAACAGAAATATGTCTTCTGACCCTTCCTGAATTTGTGATGGATGTGTTTATGGGGTGCTTGTGATGTAGGCAAACTGTCAAAGAGCTTGGGTGGAAGCACAGAGTGGGTTTCACCACCCCGGGACCCTGCGAGAATTCAGGAGTGTCGGGTATTTTGATGTCAGCTGAGACTAGGGACACATGAAGCTCGCACTTGGAGATCGAACATTTAGTCCAAGCTTCAATATGTTTAAATTACACAAATGAATCAGGCTTTTTTTGGGTCATGATAAAGAAAGCTTTAGCTGTCCGCAGCTTTAGCTGTCTGGAGACATCAGTGCGCTTTTTTTGCACACCACATGGCCCCCTACTCTCTGATTCTTCCGACGCACTCCTCATCCACCTCCAAAAACCGCTATCCGTGATTTCATATTTTTCAGTTTATTTCATGTTTTTATTTTTTCCGTTCACATTTTCGTGCTCTGTATGAACTTTTTTTTTCTATTTTTCACCCGTGTTATGTGCAATTCTAAATTGGCTGTCCACCTCGGGCGGGATGTCGCATGCAATTACAAATGATTACTTTATAGTGTGCAACATACGCTTTAATGAAACAGGTGCACAAAGTTTCACAAACCTTAGCTCTAAAACCTTCCATACTAAAACAATCTATCCAAACCTACTGCCCTCCTCCCCTAAACACCCCTTCACGAAAAATCAAACCACACGAAATCCAATTACAACTCTCTTCATTCATCTCTCTGCATCCCAGCCTCACGCCTTCGCCAATGTTGTCAGCTTGATCCATTCATGCAACAGCTACTGGACGGGGGTGGTGGAATGGGAAGGAGGGGGGAAATGGGGACAGGGCTTAACTCCCCCCCCCCAAAACACTTACCTTAAAATGGCCGGCTGGCCGCCGCCTCCCCTGCGTCCTCCTTCTTCTTCATTTCTGCAGGCCGGCCGGCAGCAAGAAGCACCTGGGACACAGGCTCCCCTGAGTGGATCTCAATGCTGCAATTCAGCATTGTGATTGGTCTGAGCACCATGGAGCAGTCATCAGAGTGGAACAGGAAGCCTGTGCATGCTTCTAACCAGGCTGGTAGGAACATGCAAAGTGCGCATGAACTGTTTGCACAGCACTCCACCCCTGCCCTGGCCAGCCTCGCCTTGCCTCATACTGCACACAGGCTACTGACTGCTTACATTAGGGAAAATGAAATGACAGTAACAATGCGTTGTGGTCATTTTATTTTTCCTTTTTGTGCCCAGAGGAAATGCTCCTCCTCCTTAGCGGAGGAGCCGCCACTACTCCGCCCTCCCCTCCCACGAAATCTCAACTGGGTATGAATCTGAACAACTTTTTGTTGCGATAACTTTACAACCTATCTACACCGTCAATAGCACCTGCTCATCAACAGCAACAACCAACAATAGCAACAATTACCCTTGCGCACCTGCCTCCTTAAATTTAAAACAGAGTGGGTGGGTGGGTAAAAGCATTGTCACTGTCCCTGTCAGCTGGGATGCACCATAAATCGAAAATGGCACCTGGTAACCATCTGCATGCCTTTAACTAATTTATCTAAACCCTGCACACATGCCCCCCCCAACCAATCAGGGCTGCCCCGCACCCTTGGACCATACCACCTGCCCAATGATCCCGGGGGAGTAGGACCTTCTGCTCACCAACCCACCAAAACCATCAAGGTTAGTTCAATAAATAAAAAATGGCTGCATGCGTCATGATGCATGTGTCTTGATGAATGACAGTCATTTTTGAATTAATTTTTGAATGGGTGCCCATTAAGAGGAAATCCATCTCAAGATTTCTGGCCATGTGCACCTATGTGTTGTCAGGCATGCAGTGGCATGCCTGTGCTGCATACTTTTATTAACAAAGCCACTTGCTCTGCCATTTAAAGCTTAAACCTCTTGGCTTTGCCAATGCTTGTCCTCACAATGACTTTGAAACATACAGGTGTTTATAAAGATATAGCTGAAATTCATGTCTTAAGGTCCCGAATTTACTACATAAAACACATTTTAATATTTAGTGTATCACTGCATGGCTAAAAGCAACCAGTTTTCGAAAACTGCATAATTTCTGCATACTTCCTTCATAGCATTGCAGAGATTTAAGTGCAAGCTGCAAGTCAGTGCTGAACTGCAAAAAGAGCATTATGCTTTTCATCCTGCTGAGATGATGTGAAAGGGAATTACTGAGAAAGATTATCAATAACTTCAGTTAATTACTGCTTTTGAAAGGAGTAGCATGTATCAGTAAATCCCATATAAAGGGTAATTTGAAAACATGTCACTCGGACCACTGACCTAGTTCTACACACTAATGAAACAGCACACATTTGAAGATTAAATAGTAAATATAACTTTCCAAGAAAGTCCAATTTAATCTTCCCGGAAATTCACCATGGGAACAGAAACGGTAATAATGTTGGAACGGTTGGTTTATACTGAATTACCTGTGCGTTGGCATGCGATTCAGCTTGTGCCCTGTCGCTGTCATTATGTTTTCCTCCTGTCAGAATAGATTGACTGTTCTTGAAGTGTGACCATTTCACACTTCCGTGCAGGCGCCGTGAGTATTTAGACAAGTGCCGCCTCCCAGCAGGCCTAAGGTGCAACCCTGGGAACTCCAAGGGACTCTGCAAAACAAAACAGTTCTGTTACCTTACCAGATCGGACTACTGCCCATGCCCTCACCAGTAGGCCAGGGAGTCGGCGTCTCTAACCACCAAGAGAGCAACTTCTGTAGAGAACACCCCAATACACTCTAGATCTATGATTGTACAGCCAAGGTGCATCTGAGACAACATAACAGAGCAATGCATGATATGTAAGAAGGTACTGAAATGTTTACTATTGTGTTTTATTTACTTCCCTGTTTATTTTTAAACTTTAGTTTCGCCAAAAGTGGGAGGTTTGACAAACATTGCATATAGCGCTCAATCTTTTAGACGCCGTGACATTTTTATACGGACAGGCATCACAATTTTGTCTGCATTTTTCCCTCACACACACACACACACAGATGCTTCCACTTTCAAATAACTCAGGGATATTATCAAGGAAAAAACACACAAGAAAAATTAGGTAGGGCCAGAGTTTAAAGACCAACTGGAATATGCAGCCCCAGACTAACATGTAAATACAAAATATATACCAGCGTCTATAGAAAAAAGAAAACAAAGGGTGGAACTCCTTAACAAGATTACAAAAGTGTGATATGGTAAAGTAACATATAATTTTATGTGTGTGGATTCCCATCAATCACCAAGCCTGGTGATAAGCTTCATCATTTGGGTATCCTTTTGTGTGGTATGACAATCCAGCTCTATATGTATCAGAGCTCTCGAGTGTCAAAGGATATATTTAACCTAGATGAGCAATATTACGTATGTGGGAACGAGTATTATAGTGCAGTGCAAATTGTGAAGTGAAAAAGATGTAGAGTGCGATAAATATAAAATTGATGCGTGAACAAACTGTAGAATTTATTATTGTAAGTCACGATCAAAGTTTAAAAACGAAACTCCAGGACCAGTTTTAACAAATAGCTGCCCTTAGCAAGAGTGGTCAACATGTTTCCGACGTACAGGCCAAAGATAAAGCCATGTGCTTTCGTCAGGACCTCTAAAGAAAATAAAGCTACTGCTTTTAACAATTCACCAAAAAAGGATATATAGTGAGTATAACATCTCACAGCCCAGAAATCCTCGTGATGTTCGTAAATTTCTGAAAAATAGAATAACAACACAACACAAGATTAACATTCGTCAACCTATTACCTACTTTTGGAAATATTCGCGCTAAGCGCGAATATCTCCAAAAGCTAACGCCTGCCCAGAGCATTTCTTAGCCATGTTATCCAATGGTAGGTGGATAACATGGCTAAGAGCATTAGCTCAGTAATGCATGAATATCGCTGACTTTTCAGCGATATTCATGCATTTCGGCCGATTTTGATTGCTTAGGAGATTAACCTTGATAATAGCATGGTTACTAAGCGATAAAAATAGGCAAAGCACGGCGATAAAATTCTAGCCGCTAACCAAGCTTAGCGATAATTATCGCTTATTCTTGGTAATATTCCCCTCAGCTATTTATTTGTTCATTAGATTTACATTTTTCGTAGACACTGCCCACAAAATAAAAGCTTTGCTGTGACAGACAATGGTGGTAAATTAAACTTTTAGATATGTATGTATATCCCATTGAGCTGTAAGTGAACCGTTTTATACTGAAAGTACAATAAGCACTGATTAGCGCTAGGCGTTTTAATGTTTTCGTTGGACCCCTATTCAATTTTAAGATTCCTCTTACATAAACTTAATTCTCAAGTTTTCTGTTCTCTGTTAATAATGGCAATAATAACAAAACAATTTAGTAATCTTCATGATCGTCCAGTATCGGCTACGAATATAAAATATGGTGAGGCGTGATGGCCTCAAACTCACCAGTGCTGCTCCTACCGGTGCAGCACTTCTATCCACGATCGTGTCCACAAGCAGGAAAGGGAAGGACTTCCTTCCTGATTGTAGAACACAAATCCAGCCAATCCTGGAGATGCGTTCATGCTGAGAGCAGCTCAAGGATCGTGGGGGCAAGATAACCCAGTGCACATTTTAAGGCTTGGAGCCTGTGTCAGCAATCCCCTGGCTGCTTCACAGCTAGGGAATTGTTAGGTCGACAGTGCGCATGTCAGGCTGGCTGTAGCAAGAGAGCAGGCCAACCCGACATGCACTGTAGGGCAGGCACGGCCCGTGCCGGGCGTTATACTGGGGCGGTGACGTCAGGCAGGGGAGGGTCAGGATGGGGGGTTGTAAAATGCGGTATATGGACCATTAGAGGTAAGTACCGAAAAAAAAAACCGAATTTCGTTTCCCACACTGCATCACATTTGGCGATGCAGCGTGGGTAACGAACTTCGTTTTTTTTTTCGGTACTTGCCTCTAATGGTCCATATCCCGCATTTTACAACCCCCCACCCTAACCCTCCCCTGCCTGACGTCACCACCCCAGTGTAACGTCCGGCACGGGCCGCGCCTGCTGTAGGCGCAGCTGTAATCCTTACAATGCCGGATTCAGCGCCACCCCCGCCTTCACATTCACTTGAGGAGGTACAAAATAAAAAAGGCATGGCAATAAAATGGCATTGCCATGCCATTTTATTTATTTGTATGTGCCTGCTGCGTTGCTGCAGGATGGCAATGCTCCTCCCATCTTTAGGAAGAGCTGCCCCTGTGATCATCATCATGTTGAGCAAATGCCCCTGGTGCAGCTTGCATGGCAAAGGGCTCAGATCTGTGTAAACAAAGTGGCTACGTGTACACGTGCATTGCCCTTTCTGTCATTTGAAATGTACGGCATGGACATGATATGCATTCCATGTAGATGTATAGTGCCTGTTTCATGTCTTTTTGCATGTGTATTGAACCTTGAGTGAACATCAGGCAATACATATTGAGCAATTGTAGCATCAGCGGGGGTGGGCTCTGTCTAGCTTAGCTCCATGGCAGAGTATACCAGTAACACTCACTCAGTGCCTCCTTGTATATGTAGCGGCTCATTAGCCAAATAGGCCTATATTTACAAATGTTTCACACAACGCAAAGCAGCAAGCCATCTTGCTGTGCTGCATGATTTGGAGAGGGCAGGAATGGGCTATATTTAACCCATTCTAGCACCAAATCATGCAACCTTGCACCATAGTGAAAGAGTGCCTGCTTTGGAGGCAGCATTGTGTTTGTGCAGTATGGGGCACCTTCCTGCACAAAAACAATCCTTAGAGGCACTTTCCTCTTTTTAAGTGTGCTGCAGAATGTAGTACGCTTAGAATGAGGAAGCAACCAGGAGCAATAAAGATATTTCTCCTTGTTGCGTCTCAGGTGCGAAGACGTAGAATTCTGACGCATCCCCAGGTCTACCAGTGTTGGTAAATCTGGGAATGTGACAGAATGCTTAGGTGAAAGCATGGGAACAGCCACACCCCCCATGGCACGCCTCTCTGGGCAGAGTAACGCAAGACACCGATTTACCTTGCCTTGCGTGACTAGATTTATCCAGCCACAGAGGGCCATGTGAGGCGGCCTTGTGTGGCTTGATAAATCTCAGTTGTGCCTTGGGTCACCCTTGCGTCCCCTTGTGTGTGGCAAGGGTGGTGCAAAACCTTGATGAATATGGGCATGAGTCATTTTCAGTACATGTTCATGAACATTATATTTCACACAAATCATCAGGTACATATAGCGCCAACTTGCCTGCCCAGCTCTTTTGTTCATGTTTACTACCCACTCATGGTCAATTGTTCATGCACTACCTATGCACCTACTTTGAACACGCACAATATACTCATTGTCATGGAATCACATTTGTTACAAACAATCAATGCATTTGACACCTACTTATAAAAGTTGACGCTTTAAAAAAGACCTTTACTCCTTTCACAAACTGAAACGTTGCATTTTGAAGGCAGTTTGACACAATTTTCAGTGGTGGCTGCTAGGGACCAGCAGTGGTGGGCCAGCAGGGGAGGGAGGAGTGGGGCTTGAAAATAAAAATGTTAAAATAAATACTAGATCACTTACCTGTTTACGGCCAACCACTCTCCTCCGTCCTCTTTTGCTCCTTCTTCTTCAGCACATAGGCTCCCAGACTCCCCTAAGCCATTCAAATCACTGCTGTCATGCTGGTAATAATAGACAAGCAGGACAGCAGCATCGTGATTGGTCTGAGCGGCCTAGTTTGGCGCTCAGACATTGCCTGGGAGCCTGGGGCTGTTTTCCATCTGGCCGTGCAACACAGCCGGGTGGAGAAATGCCAAGTGCGCATGATGGGTGGAGAAATGCCAAGTGCGCTTGATGGTTTGGCCATCCTAAGAGGGCCGGCTAAACTGTCATGCACACTTAGTAGTACCCATCACTTCTCCTTCCTGCTGGCTGCTGCTGTCCGTCTGGATAGCTCAACCCTGCCTCGCTCTGGCTCTGTAGTGAAGAATAAAATTATAATAATGTTGTGTTATCATCATTTTATTTTTTGGTTTTGCACTGCTCGAAGAGCAGTGGGGAAGTGCTCCTCCTACCTAATTGGGGTGCCGCCCCTGGCACGTTTAGTGAATATTGGTGAAATGGAGGCAAAGTTATTAAGAGTGAGAAAAAGAAATCACCTTGTCATATACAAATGAGTATATAATACAGTGATAGCGACTCCACTTCTGGTTTTGTAGAGCAAATTCGATGCAGGTCTACAATAAAAGGAAAAACTTAAAAGAAGAAGATCAGAGAATAAGTATTTTCCATTTTTGCTCCAATCGAAACATTTACATTCCTCTCTTCAGCAACAACTGTGGGTCGCAATTACTCCCAACCTTTACTCACAATGTGATTTGGTATCAATCTGTTCAGCAGTTTTTGAGATATTTGTATTACAAAAATTGGTTGATTTCATTTGAATTTTGAGAGTGGAAAAGGCATAGATCTTTAGAACTTATTGACAAATCTGCAGGCAGTTCATGGTTAGCAACGCACCCATACAATGCACCCAAAGCACATGGTGAACTCGTTTTATGCGGTGTTCAGTAAATACGAGTGATATATCTGTAGCTGAGTTTGGGATGCCGTTCTCTGCTTTACCCCCACAAACTGAAGGCCTCTATCTCACACCTTTCTCACGGTTCGAAGCTTCGAGCTAACATTGACTCTATGGTGGACAGCATTTACATATATGGGTTTGTAGTCACGCTCAGGGCCGGCTTTAGCGTTGGTGGCGCCCGGTGCAACAATGCTTTTTGGCGCCCCCACACGCATGACGGCATCCCCGGATTCTCTCACTACCACCGGGAAACAGCGCCCCTCATCTCTTTAATCCTAAATTATTGCTAAACACAGAGCCCCCCTGAGGTCAGCGCCCCCACCACAGGTCAGCGCCCAGTTAGGCCGCACCAGTCGCACCGCCTTGAAGCTGGCCCTGGCACGCTATTCGAATCTAAAATGTATCGTAACAGAGTGGGGCTGAATTCGAATCGAGGACTGTGTGAAGGTTTCACCATGTGGTATGTGGCACTTGGCACCAATGAATCCTCGACAGTGCAGGACACCCTCATTTAATTGTTAGGAAATCAGGCCAGACCAGGAGAGAATTCTGTAAACACTTGACAGGGTAGTGTCTCCCACAGGAACAGAGCTTTCACTAGTGTGTGAAAGGCTAATTGAAATTCACACACTGAGTGTAATGACAACCAAGTCCTAGCTGGGAGGCCTGCCGGCCTTTCTGTCGACTTCATGATGGATGTAGAGCGAACATTGCTCTGAATTCGTAGGATTTGTGTGAATTAACCCACAATTACCCATGTGTGAATTAACCTGGATTGGTTTTTTCATTCAGTAAAATTATGGAGGAGTAAGGTTAGTTCAGTCGTGACCAGAGAATGTAGACAAATATTCTGACATGTATGAAAGCCGGGCAAATGGAACTAGTTAGCCTGTCTCTTGACAAGCATCGGAATAACTTCCCCTTTCGGTGAATTTTCATAGGCTCCTTTGCGATTTTATCCTACTGGCCTCCTCAGAAGAGAACTCTAGGGTGCAGACAGCATAAAGTCAAATCAAGGCAGTCCTTTAGTTTCCGACGCACAAAATTATGGTTCCACCCCCAGTGACGACTCAAGAATTGGATTTTAAGAGGGACACACACAAAAAAAGTTATACAAAGATGTGGCTTAACGGCTAGAACAGCCGACTTTGAAGCTAGGGAACCAGGTTCTAGTCTGGCAGTAGGGTCAGGAATCCTGTGATTCTGGGCAAATCACTAAATCCCCCCCGGCCTAAAAATGAATGTGTCCTTCTATAATGTGAGTGGTGCTCATGTAAAGCACTCTGATACCTTCAGGTTGAGCACCTGCTATTTAAAACTACAAATAAATGTAGGTGTGTGTATGTATGCTTTAAATGATTACAATTGACTTTGCAGGTTGTGTGTATATTTCTATGCCTATTGTTTTTATGTATGTCTCTCTACTATCTATCTATCTATCTATCTATCTATCTATCTATCTATCTATCTATCTATCTATCTATCTATCTATCTATCTATCTATCTATCTATCTATCTATCTATCTATCTATCTATCTATCTATCTATCTATCTATCTATCTATCTATCTATCTATCTATCTATCTATCTATCTATCTAACTATCTATCTATCTATCTAGCTATCTATCTATCTATCTATCTATCTATCTATCTGAAAGGCGCAGTGTCTGTTTTCTGTGCATCCCCCTGCTTTGTTGGGAGATAATGGTGCAATGCTGGCATTCAGCTAATCACAATAGGTGTTTTTCTTCCTGTCTTTGTTCAAGTGTGTATGTCCCTGCGTGTGCATACTGTAATTTAATTTTGTGCATGACTGTATGTCAGTGTATGTGTGTGCATTTGGTAGCCACCACTTTATGTCTAGTGGGTTCTATGGTCTGGCATCTTGAGGATGCCACCCTAAACTTCTAGAGCCACCTTTATGGGAGGATCTCTCGCATAAGGATATATTAGATGTGAATATTATCTTCCAAACCATATTGTGGGTATTCTACGCAGAAGTGTGGCGCTTGCTTAAGGGTTATCTTCTTTCATATTGTGATGCCTTCTAGGGACCCCAGCATACAATGATCCTCCTTAGAATGGTGCGAAACAAAGGAGGTGCAATGGAGAAATGGAGAGAGATGTGTTGTACGTGTCGAAACATGATAAGATGTGATGCCAAATTGACTAACCTGGCTATTTAAGTTATTAAACCTATGTGTTTTTAGCTACTTTTTAGGGTAAATTGAACTGAAGAGTGAATGTGTCTTACAAATTTTTCTTGGAGGGAGAGAAGGGGACACCACCAGGCTAGTGCTGACATTTTATGAATTAAAATCAAGGTCTCAGCAGCCGTGGAGAGGAAGATGGAACGTGTAGTTGATGGCATCACTTGGATGACTTTAGAGTGCACACTGACTATATGACAAGGCTTTATTTTCTCAGCTGCTCACTATCAGGTTTATGTAAACATGCTTGTAAATGGTAGCTAAAATTTTCCTACATGCTAAACATAGCTAATGAGCGACAAACTCTTAGCTGAAATATATGGTAAAACTTTTCTTTGCATAAGAAAAAAAACACAGATGTTCGATTTGACTCCGCAAGGTTTTTATAGCGCCTCTGGTGCATTTTTTCAATTATTCCCACAGGAGCAGAGTTCACCTTCGCTGCCTCGGAAGTTCCCAAATTGACACCTCAGCCGCGATGGAGAAAGCATAAGACGGCAGCCAGAGGCCGAGGCTCTTGTCTAAACACGATGGAAGGGAGGTGTGAGATGGTCACACCTCTTCACGAGGGACTCTGGGAGAATCTGACAGGTGAAGAACAGCATGGGAAAAGATTGCAGGCTTGGAAATCAAATTTAACAAGAAGTACAATTTAAAGAAAAAACTTCTATAGATCATGTTTTTTTAGTGTGGTGTCTCGTAAAGTTGAATAATATAACGACAAAATAAAGTCAAGAACTGCACGTTTAATCTGACGCATCCCTATGGCTATGTTTCACAGCTTCTGCTTCAGGATGGACATCCTAGAACATCAGCCTTCATCAGTGGCTCTATAAAGAAATAATTAGATTAATAATAAAACGGTACTTTTGTTGCATGCAGGATTGTTTCTGCACAGAAAGAGGCCCCTTCCGGCACAAAACCAACCCTGGGAGGCATATTCCTCTTTCTATGTGTGCTGGAGAAACGAGGAGAAATAGACATATTTATCCTTGTGACCCCTCCCCAGGGAAGGTTTACAATTTTGGCGCATGCCCAGGTTTACAAGTTCTTGTAAATCTGGAGATGCGTCAAAATCCATGGGAGTTGCATGGGAACACCCGCGCCCTGCCCATGGAATGCCTACGCAGAGCAGAGTTATGCAACGCAGCATTTTGCGCTGCATTACTCCAGGTTTTTGAAGCCACTCTGAGCCACGCAAAGTGACTTTGAGTGACTTCAAAAGTCTGAATTAAAGGTTTACTTCATACATGCTTCATGTTGCGTGGTGCAAACGTGACACAGCCCTCGCATAAATGAGCCCTCATGTGTTTAGCCTGAAAACCTAAAAGTAAAGTAAATGACTCTGTTTTGTGCGCTTACTCACAATGCTCACACAGTAGAATTATAGGGGTTTACCATATTAATCCATTAGGCAGAAAAGAAAGGGAGAAAGGTTTGAAACTGAGGGACCCCTTTATGAGCTTTGTGATGCAGTGCAGAGCAGCAAGTCACCTTGCTGTGCTACACTGCATGACAGGGAAGTGGCAGGAATAAGGCACATTCCTGGCCTTTCCCATACACTGGCTCACAGTGGGCGGCCTAGTGCCAAAGCCGGCACCTTTGCAAGAGTGCCTGCATTGCATGCAGGATTGTTTTTGTACAGGAAAAAGCGCCTTCCTGCGCAAAAACAATCCAGGGAGGCATATTCCTCTTTAGAAATAGAAAGAATCAAGGAGAGACAGAGATATTTCTCCTTGTTATGCCTTCCCTGGGAAAGTGTAAGATTCTGACTTATCCCCAGGTTCACAAGTCCTTACTACCCTGCACTAAATCTTTGGATATTGATATTTTAGTGCAGGGTAGTAAGGACAATTTGTTTTATATATCTATGGACCTATCGGGGCTGTTTGGACAATTATTGCAGGGGCGTTGCTAGAGCTTGTGGCGCCCGGGGCTATTCCTCAGATTGCCACCCCTTGGAGGGGTGCTGGGGAAAGAGGACAGCGAGCACTTGAAAGAGGTCTGAGAGACACATAGTATAGTCGCTAATAGTTACCTCAATCATGCAAGTTACATGCACATACATGGCGCGGTCCAAGGCTACACAGTTGAATACACTGGTGACTGGCACTACAACAAGCATTGGAAATGCAATAGGTCTCGCAGCATTAGAGTTAGTGCTTTTAGAATTGTTTATGGGTTTTTTTGTAAATCTTTAGCATTTTTGTTTCCTGTAGCCAATGCTAAAGAATTAAAAAAAAAGCCATAAACATTTCTAAAAGCTCTAACTCAAATGCTCCGAGACCTATTGCACTGTGTGAGGGTGAGGGGTTGAGGGTGAGTGAGGGTGAGTGAGGGTGAGTGAAGGTGAGGGTGGGTGAGGGTGGGTGAGGGTGAGTGAGGGTGAGTGAGGGGTTGAGGGTGAGTGAGGGTGAGTGAGAGTGAGGGTGAGTGAGGGTGAGTGAGAGTGAGGGTGAGTGTGAGTGAGGGTGAGTGTGAGTGAGGGTGAGGGTGAGTGAGGGTGAGTGAGGGTGAGGGTGAGTGAGGGTGAGTGAGGGTGAGTGAGGGTGAGGGTGAGTGAGGGTGAGGGTGAGTGAGGGTGAGGGTGAGTGAGGGTGAGGGTGAGTGAGGGTGAGGGTGAGTGAGGGTGAGTGAGGGTGAGGGTGAGTGAGGGTGAGTGAGGGTGAGGGTGAGTGAGGGTGAGTGAGGGTGAGTGAGGGTGAGGGTGAGTGAGGGTGAGGGTGAGTGAGGGTGAGTGAGGGTGAGGGTGAGTGAGGGTGAGGGGTTGATGTTGAGGGGTTGAGGGTGAGTGAGGGTGAGTGAGGGGTTGAGGGTGAGTGAGGGTAAGGGTGAGTTAGGGTGCTGTAATTGAGGTGCTATTTCTTTTTAATTTTGTTTTTTCATTTTTACATAGTACAAACTCGACCCATGCAGAAGCTATCGGGGAGCTTTACATAAGCTGCAGTCACATTACAAATGTTCAGTCATTTTTTTTATCCAGGGGAAGTTCTGTGGTTTGCCCAGAATCACAGGATGTTGAGACAGTGTCGACACTGGAACCCCACTCCTACCCATTCCTCCATTCAGGTTGAGCATAATGCATTTTTTTTTTTTTTTTAGCCAAGTGGCACACAACGTGCCTGAAAGTAAAAAAAAAACCAACAAAAACGCTATGATGATGTCATCATTGACCATTTATTTTGTTTTATTTTCAGCCAAGTGGCACATCCGCTGCACTATTGTACAACATGGCTAAAGAAGCACTGAGAAAGCCAATAGATCTCGCATAGGCGAAAACTATTGGCTTTGCCAATGCTTGTCAAAACTGCGAGCATTTTTAATCGGCACAGTAGCTTCAGGAAAAATAAAATGCGTCATAATAATACGTGTGCAGGTTGCAACCCATGTCCCTCCCAGAGTTGAAAGTTCGGGAGTGATGTCATAATGTGGAGGTGAATTCCGGCGCTTTGGCCCTCCTCGAGGCGATTAGCCTGGCCATGCCTGGGCTCTTACTGGTTTACTTGAGGTCTGGAGTGATGTCATAATGTGGAGGAGACTTCCGGCGCTTGGGCCCACCTCGGGGCGATTAGCCTGGCCATGCCTGGGCTCTTACTGGTGTACTGGAGGTCTGGAGTGATGTCATAATGTGGAGGAGACTTCCGGCGCTTGTGCCCACCTCGAGGCGATTAGCCTGGCCATGCCTGGGCTCTTACTGGTGTACTGGAGGCCTGGCTTCTAGCTGGCACGGTCTCTGAGACCCGAAGTGTATGAATGGCCCAGGGGGAGCCGCCGAAGCTGGCACGGCTTCAGAGTCCGTGCGCGGGCGCTGCCAAGCGGCTCTTTGACACTCACCCGCCCTGTGCTTCTCTTGCAGACTCTGGAGAGCGACCAAACCGTGCTGAGCCGGATCAAGAAGAGCGTGAAGGCCGGACACGTCTCTGGACTGGGTAAGTACTCGGGGAAGGTGCCTGAAGCGCCGTGAGAGGAAGCAAGGGGGGTGGGGAGACATGGAGTTTTCTGCAGGAGAGAGACAACGGGAATGAGACTGCTAGAAGGAAAATAGGGTGGAGAGAGTGAGGAGTAACTTAGGGGGAGAGAGGTGGGGAGACTGCAAGTGAATGAGAGAAGGATTGGAAGAAAAGGGAAAGTAAGCACCAAGGTGGAGATGAGGGTGAGCGAGGAGGGGACGGGGGGCGGGGGGGCGGGGGGGACTTTCACATCGAAGGGCGGTGGAGCCAGGGAGACGAGAAAGGAGCAGCGAATGGAAACTAGCGGCAGGCAGGCAGGGGAGGAGAGGAGGAGGGGGGAGGAGAGTAGGGGAGGCACGGCCTAGCGGCCGTGCAATCAAGTAGTGAGGGGGCGGAGCGGGTAAACAAAGACTGACATGCACGCGCCCGTGACTTTTAAGGTCAATGCGCATGCGCATAAGCTTAATGCGCATGCGCATTGACCTTAAAAGTCACGGGCACTGCAAGGAATCGCCACGATTCCTTGCAGTGTAGATAAAGAGTGGATAACTCGCAATACTCTCGCCTTGCTCGATGCGCATGCGCATCGACAGGCGAGACCTAAAAATGAACACACAGACTGCATCGAAGCCTGGATGTCAATGAGATAATCATGGAGATTATGGGATGGGCTGTATTGTGCTATACTACTGTGACCCCATCAGATATGCCCATTAAAATATATTACCAACATAAGTTAAAATAATTTGAGTAAGCTACATCTGAATTCTATGTCAGGACCGGAGTCTTCGGATTATGCCTTACTTCCTTCGCTTTATTGCCAACACAGCAGCAAGAAAAAAACACAAACAACTACATTTCCCATGAACATAAGGGAAAGAAAAAGAAACATAATGGCAGTCCTTTGTCACTCTCCGCACTCCGGCAACTCCCATCATGCTCCGCAGCTGCTCCCTCCTCCTCTTTCTTCGCTGCTCAGCAGCAAGTTAAGAAGTGTTTTTTGCTTCTCTCTGATTTCTGGGACTGTGTGGGTAGCGTTTTGGGTTCTAAGGCAAGCGCTGATCTTTTTCCATTTTCAGAGTCCCTTGACGATCGCGGGACGCTTTTAGCGCTCCTCACGCGATCTGGCCCTAGTGCGTTGTGCGGTGTGGGCTTTCCACCGCTAGGGGGCGAGTCCTGTCGTGCCTTTTGAGGGCCCGTGGGACGTTTGGCGAGCGTTCGGAGTGAGCTCCAGTGCCCCTGCCCCCCGGCTTGACACCCTGCAGGGTTGTAATTTAGGTTTTTCCCTGTTTGAACGCCTGGGAAGGGTTGTATTGTTCTGTGTGGTGAACACCCTATGGGGTCGTAATTGGCGCCAGCGTGCTGGTGCGAGGAACGCTTAGCCGGGTGGGCGCCCTGTGATCTATAGGGCCGTAGCATTCCCTGGGCTCTGTCCCGTAAATTGTGTGCCTTGGTACCACCCTCATTGTCTGGGCTCCCTCCCAGCTTACATTGGGCGCCCGTTAGGGCCCGACTTTATTGGCTCTACTGCTGATCCGCCTTTGCCAGAACTAGATTCGATTATGGAAGGAGATCAAGAGCAGTATACAGAGGGTGACCCCCTCAGCTACGTACCGTGGGACGACGATTTCTACCAGGACGTGGATGACTCCATTTATCGGGCGGTGGACCAGGCCATGGTGCCCTTGGAGCAATGTCTCACGGCGCGCCTGGATGAGGCCTATTCTAAGTTAGCGGCTCTGATTCCCGCTCCGGGCCCAGTCCCGGACCCCGCGTCCTCTCCCACTCCTCCCCCCCAAGAAGCCCTGCACAGAGGGGGTCGACGCTGAAGCTTTCGCCCGCGTCAAGAACGCTTTCAAAAGCTCTCGAGGAGTCCCAACCCGACCCCAAGCCCGCGGAGGTTCCTCACCTCCCGACCCCGCGCACTATGTCCCCAGTTCCTAGGGACGACGACTCGCCGGATACGGATGAGGAGGCTTGTTCATCGAGGTCCTGGCTCCCGTTGCAATCCGCTTCCTCGGACGGACCTTCAGATATGTTGGACCCAGACAACATCGTCCATCCTCGGTCTTCGGACTGGGTCCCGGGTGACAAGGTGGCCAAATACGTGGCTGGTCGCTTGCACAAGCCTGTGGAGAAAGACGCGCGCAACCGCCTGCGAGCGGAATGCCCGAGGCCTACCCTGGAGGGCAAGGTGGCTTTGACGCAGGACATCGATCCGAAAATGGCGACGTTATTAGCGAAGTTCGTGTGAGATCCCCGCAAGGGAATCGACAGATCCTGGCGCACTTGCCAGGACAAGTTGCTGGACGCGGTGGGCCCTCTGACTAAAATACTGGACATGGCAGAGGAGGCAAAGGTTACAGGCGACCAGATTTCCCCGGAGGTCCTGTCCAACTTGGCCCAACGGGCCATCATCTTCCTGGGGAATGCGAATTGTGCCCTCTCAACGGAGAGGAGGAGGTCCCTGCTCATCAAGATCGACCCTAAGTTGGGTGACCTCGCTTCGTCAGAGGCTGGACCTGTGGCCCAGGGGGGTCTGTTCGGGGACCCTTTCATTAAGGAGCTCGGAAAGTTCAGCGCAGTCCAACATTAAGAAAGTGTTTGCCCCTCGGGTTTTTGAGGGGGCCGGACGTGGCAGGGGCCGCTCGTTCGGCCGCGGCAACCCCTCTGATCGGGGTCAAGGCTCCGGCCACGGGCGCTTCCAAGACAATGCCCGTTTCAACAACTTTTACCCCACCCAGTGCCAGCAGTTTCGTGGCCGTGGAGGAGTCCAGAGGAGACAGCAACAGAGTGTTGGTAGAGGTGAGTGTGCTGCCTTCAGCGAGTTTGCGGGTTGGGGGGCACTTGGTGCAGTTTCTCCCCGCATGGGCATCCCTGACCAGCGACGCTTGGGTGCTGCAGACGGTCCAGGGCTTCCAGTTGGAGTTTCCTGGCCGTCCTCATCAGCCTCAGCGTCCCCGTCCCATTGTCTTTTCGCAGCGTGATGCAGAATTAGTGCGCAACGAGGTGTCCGCCCTCCTCCAAAAAGGGGTGATTTGTTGCACATGAGAGCACCCAGGGGGTTTTCTCAGCAATCTGTTTTTGGTCGACGAGGTCGATGGGGGCAGTCGCCCAGTCATCAACTTGAAGGAATTCAACGAATAGCTGGTCTACCGCCATTTCAAGATGGAGGGAATCCACCTTCTGAGGGACGTTTTGCGACCGTCAGATTGGATGGTCAGGCACGACTTGAAAGACTCCTATTTGACGGTGCACGTTTTTCCTACTCACCATCATTTCTTTCAGTTCGCAAGGGCAGGTCAGGTTTACGAGTTCACCAGTTTACCTTTCGGGCTCTCCTCGGCGCCGTGGTGCTTCACAAAAATGTTGCACCCGGTCGTCGAGGCCTTGCGAGCTCGAGGTGTTCGGATGATCGTTTACCTGGACGACATGCTCTTCATGGACCAGTGTCCAGAGCGCCTCTCGTCCCAGCTTCAAATGTCGGTCAACCTTTTCCAGAGTCTGGGTTTCGTCATCAACCAGAAGAAGTCGCTTCTGGTTCCCACCCAGTGCGCCACCTTCTTGGGGTTCACTGTCAATTCAGTGGACGCCACACGGAGCCTTCCCGCTCGGAAGATGGCGAAGATGAGGCACGAGTTGCGCCAGACGCTGGCAAAGTCTCACACCTCGCTGCGCCATTTGGCGCGGGTGGTGGGTCTCCTCTCCTCGTCGATTCAGGCCATCTTCTCAGGTCCCCTTCATTATCGGGCTATGCAACGCCTGAAGGCGTATCACCTCCGGCGGGGGGTGACCTACTCACAAATGATTCCGCTATCGGAGGAAGTGCGGGACGAGATGCAGTGGTGGCTTACGCACATGGAGGCCTGGAGTGGCTGTGCGATCTTCAGCTCCGCACCGGACATCGTTATCGAGTCCGACGCCAGTCGCTTTGGCTGGGGTGCCAGGTGCGGAGATTTTTTCCCAGGGGGAGCCTGGTCGGCGCTCGAGCAGTCATTGCATATCAACTGTTTGGAGTTGCTAGCAGGCTCTTTTGCGGTCCAGTGCTGGACGAAAGACAGAGTTCAGTCTTGTGTCCTATTCGGGTGGACAACATATCGGCGGTCCATTATATCAACCACCTGGGAGGCACCAGGTCCAAAGTCCTAGCGGACCTTGCCAAGGACTTTTTGAATTTTTGCCTGGACCATCAATTGTCGGTCACAACGGAATACTTGCCGGGTCGACAGAACAAAGTGGCCGATTGGCACTCCCCGCACCTGCTAGACGCCAGTGTGTGGAAGTTAGATCCTCTGGTGTTCTCTAGGTTGGCGGACAGATGGGGCCCCTTCTCGGTGGACCTGTTCGCATCACGACTGGACTACCAGTTTCCGAGGTACTTCAGTTGGCGACCAGACCCTCTGGCGGAGGCGACGGATGCTTTCCTTCAGGATTGGTTGAAGGAGCAGGGGTATGCGTTTCCCCCGTTTTCAATGATAACGCGTGTATCAGCGTTGCTCCGCCGTCAGTTGGCAGAGGTGGTTCTCATCACCCTTTGGTGGAGGTCTCAAGTGTGGTTTCCGGTTCTTCTGGAACTTTCCTGGGATTCTCCAATCCTACTCCCCCACTCTCCACATGTTCTACTCAGTCCGGAGGGGCTTCCCCACAGGTTAGTGCAGGAGGGGTCTCTGCGTCTGATGGCTTGGTGGATCTCCGGCGTCGCTGGACGCTCCCGGGCCTTTCGGGAACAGCAGAAGACTTACTCTCCAAAGCATGGGCCGATAGCACGACCAGGAGATACCGGTCTGCTTGGCATCGATGGCGCCACTGGTGTATGCGACGGGGTCTTGATCCCGCGGGGGCAGATGTAGTGCAAGTGTTGAACTTCTTGGCGGGATTAGCGGAGGCCGGCTTGGCCTACCGGTCAGTGAATACATTCCGTTCAGCTATCTCGGCCAGTCATGACCTGGTTCAGGGTTCCCTAGTTGGAGAACATCCCTTGGTGTGTCGGCTTTTGAGAGGAATTTGCCTCTCGTTATCTCTGGAGCCAGGCTATTCCGTCCTCTGGGACGTGATCAGGGTTTTGAACCTGTTTTTATCCTGGCAGCCAAATCGGTTTTTGTCTCGTAAAGAACTCATGGCTAAACTGGCTATGCTACTGTGTTTGGTGTCTTGCAGGTGAGTCTCAGATGTGCGAGCATTAGACATCACGGCTAGAGTTTTCTCCCCTGACCGAGTGTCTTTTACTGTCAGCAGGCGGACCAAATCCCTTTCGAGAGTGATCTCGTACCCGGCCTTTCAGGACTCCCCTAAACTGTGTGTGGTACAGTGCCTCTGTGCTTATGAGAGCTTGACTGAAGATACTCGTCCTCCGGGCGAGAGACAATTGCTTATTGCCCTACGTAAACTGTACAAGGCATTTTCTTCCCTGACTATCGCCAGGTGGGTGCGTTGGGTGATGCAGGAGGCGGGGATTGATACCAAACAGTTTGGTGCCCATTCAGCGAGAGGGGCGATGGCCTCTAAAGAGGTTGCCCTTGGGGCTCGATTAGAGGATCAGATGAGGGCGGCCGATTGGTCCTCAGATTCCACTTTCAAGAGGTTTTATTTTAAGCCAGTGCTGGATGTTGCCCGGTTAGTGGTCGACAAGCTTTGAACTGGCATAATCCGAAGCCTCCGGTCCTGACATAGAATGAGAATTTGCCTAGCCTTGGTGCTGGTAAGTTCCAATTCTATTAAGGACTCGGAGGTGAGGATTATCCCCCCAGTGACTTCAAGGAAGTGGACCCTCCCCGTACGGAATGTAAGTAATGAATTTTGAAGTTATTCTCCGTTATACTGCTTGTACCTGGAAATCTCTTGGCATGTATTTTACACTTGTTAGTGGCTGCTCAATGTCTGACACTGCGTATTTTGCAGGGAATGACGGTAATAAACAAGATTCGTGAGTTGGATGGAGCATGAGCTTCGCGCGAATAAAGAGGAGGAGGGAGCAGCTGCGGAGCATGATGGGAGTTGCCGGAGTTCGGAGAGCGACAAAGGACTGCCATTATGTTTCTTTTTCTTTCCCTTATGTTCATGGGAAATGTAGTTGTTTGTGGTTTTTTCTTGCTGCTGTGTTGGCAATAAAGCGAAGGAAATAAGGCATAATCCTCTCCTCCGAGTCCTTAATAGAATTGGAACTTACCAGCACCAAGGCTAGGCAAATTCTCATTATACATTAGAAAAGAAAATTGTGCGATCTAAATGACTTATATGGGGGTACTGCCACAGAGATTCAACCCTTGATGTGCATGGACAAGTCACAGATGTTACACAGTAAGTAGTGTTCTACTGTACATTGTTGTTTCAAGTAGTTTCAACGTCATTTGGTAAAGAGAAGCCTCAAAGTGCATAGCTACCAAGCTTTTAGATTGCTAGATGTGATATTTTCATAATTTTATTGTAATTATGCGCCGCCACAGACATTTGCACCAGTTTTAGTCTTCCTAGAGTTTCTCATTGCTCCAATGGGTGCAATTCCTGATATATATATCAGCCCCAGGCGACACAATTTTCGAGGCGGCCGCGCGGCACTGGTGGCCCGTTGCGGCCACGGCGGCCGTTATAATTTATTTAAGGAAACTGTCCCTAAATAAATTATAAAGGCTGCCACAGCCGCAACGGGCCACCAGTGCTGCACGATCATATTTACTCAGGCTCAGGTGCTGTCTGGTCAGTCTTAGCCTATAGGGCCATCAATCAATCTTGTAGCGCGCGAGAGCTACCAATGACGACCCTGGACGACATTTGAAAAAAAATGTTTTCTTTCGCCATCCCTGACCTCGCATTGTCTTTTCGCAGCGTGACGCAGAATTAGTGCCCGACGAGGTGTCCGCCCTCCTCCAAAAAGGGGCGATTTGTTGCACGCGAGAGTACCCAGGGGGTTTCTCAGCAATCTGTTGTTTGGTCGACGAGGTCGATGGTGGCCGTCGCCCAGTCATCAACTTGAAGGAATTCAACGAATGGCTGGTCTACCGCCATTTCAAGATGGAGGGAATCCACCTTCTGAGGGAGGTTTTGCGACCGTCAGATTGGATGGTGTGGCGCGACTTGAAAGATGCCTATTTGACGGTGCCCGTTTTTCCTCCTCACCGTCGTTTCTTTCAGTTCGCACGGGCAGGTCAGGTTTACGAGTTCACCACTCTACCTTTCGGGCTCTCCTCTGCGCCATGGCGCTTCACAAAAGTGTTGCACCCGGTCGTCGAGGCCTTGCGAGCTCGAGGTATTCGGATGATCGTTTACCGACACGACATGCTCTTCATGGACCAGTGTCCAGAGCGCCTCTCGTCCCAGCTTCAGATGTCGGTCAACCTTCTCCAGAGTCTGGGTTTCGTCATCAAACAGAAGAAGTCGCTTCTGGTTCCCACCCAGTGTGCCACCTTCTTGGGGTTCACTGTCAATTCAGTGGACGCCACACTGAGCCTTCCCGCTCAGAAGATGGTGAAGATCAGGCACGAGTTGCGCCAGACGCTGGCGAAGTCTTACACCTCGCTGCACCATTTGGCGCGGGTGGTGGGTCTCCTCTCCTCGTCGATTCAGGCCATCTTCCCAGGTCCCCTTCATTATCGGGCTATGCAACGCCTGAAGGCGTATCACCTCCGGCGGAGTGTGACTACTCACAAATGATTCCGCTATCGGAGGAAGTGTGGGACGAGATGCAGTGGTGGCTTACGCACATGGAGGCCTGGAATGGACGTGCGATCTTCGGCACCGCTCCGGACATCGTTATCGAGTCCGATACCAGTCGCTCTGGCTGGGGTGCCTGGTGCGGAGATTTTTCCACAGGGGGAGCCTGGTCAGCGCTCGAGCAGTCATTGCATATCAACTATTTGGAGTTGCTAGCAGGCTCTTTTGCGGTCCAGTGCTGGATGAAAGACAGAGTTCAGTCTTGTGTCCTATTTCGGATGGACAATATATCGGCAGGTCAGTTATATCAACCACCTGGGAGGCACCAGGTCCAAAGTCCTAGCGGACCTCTCTCCCGACAGGTTCACCCTGGCGCCGCCTTATGACGATCACGTAACGCGGCAACCCACGGCTGATTCGGGTAAGGAGCAACGCTAGGCGTTCACCAGATCTCTGCCTCGCTTTTTATCCCTTTCTAACTGTAACTTTGCCTTCCCTGTGTAGGGCTGCTGGTTCGGGCTTGGGCTTATCCTCACGGCCAATTTAGTATCAGTACACTGCCTTGGTAAGCCTTTCGCCCAGCTCAAAATGCCCATTGCCGTATGGAGCAAACCACTTATAACTCCTCAATATAGGCACGTATTTCGTACGCTCACCCTCGATATTCGTGTATCACTGCGCCCTTAATGCTGAGATTGCTCATGCATTACCGCAATAGGCACCAACTGTTCAAACCACGCAACCACACGTCCGTGAGCATGTTCATCCACGTCTACTGGCGCGTTGCTCTCAGCCTGAGATCGCTTATTCATTACTGCAATAGGCACCATGTAATTACACGTCCGTGAGCATGTTCATCCACATCGACCGGCTCGTTGCTCTCAGCCTGAACTCCACCTCGGCACACCCGTTGCCTTGCGTCCACCTGCAAGCATGTTCAACTTCACTCGCGTTGCAATAAGACCACTTGGAACCACGAAGTATTTTCACCTCTTAAACAGTCAGATGCACGCTTCACGTTCAGTCACTTGTTTTACATAATGAATATTATGTCTTTAAAATGTGTATATTTTCTCCTTACTCCCTTTTCCTTTTTCAGGCATTTTTGAGGTTTTGACGTTAAGGCAATCATTGATTGTCCTGATGATGGTCCCCATGACCCAATAGGGGGACCGAAACACCGTCGACTTGTCTAGCACCCTAGACAAAAAACTTGATTTCTAACTACTGTAATGGTGCTTTCTGACAATTCTGTATAATTTGAATGTGAACAGAAAAACGTTTGCTTGCCTTAAAAAACCCTTCTATTCTTCACCATCTGTAATCACCCCGCTAGTGTTTGGCACAGGCTTGTGTACCACATGGGTGTACTGTGGAAGGTATTCTCGCTGTATGGATTAACTGTTTATTAGGTAAATTTGAATGACCTCTGTCCGGCTGGACATGTCACTCCAAATATAGATCTGACTTTGTCTATATTTACTGTTTCATATGTTATGGAATGTCTGAAATAAGTCTGGCCTGCTCACGCCAAGCTACCTAGAGGGTGAGCAGGGGTTATTTAAAGAAGGTAATCCCCTTATTCTGATTAGAGAAGTGGGTCCCTGCTTGTCATAAGTACCTACCTGTGCCAACCAGAGACCCCCAAATCTAGCACTTGACTATTAAGCCCCCACAATGTGGGGGCTTATAGAATTTTGGGGAAGGACAAAAATTGGAGTTAGCCCGGCCGACAGCCCGCATGGCCATCTGGTCACACAGCCCGCAGGGCCATCTGGTCACCCTGCCCACATGGCCATCTGGTCACCCTGCCCACAGGGCCATCTGGTCAAACAGCCAGGCAACCAGATGGCCCGGGATGACCCAGCGCCCAGATGGCCTGGGAGGGTGCCGTAACCAGTCGCCCTTGCAGTCCGGCGAGGGTGGCCGGGCGCACCAAGGCAGCCGCTCTGGAGGTTCCTTCCCCAGGGTGGCTTCTGCTCACCTCCCTACCCGACTTGCCCGGGAGCAGCGGGAAGGGGAGGCCATCTGGTCACCCTTCCGACCCACGAGGGATGGTGGCCCCGTCCCCGTAACTCGGTGGGGCAGGGACAGGAAGGGGAGGCCCCCGTGCTGAAGAGCACGCGGGGGAGGTGGCCTCCCGCAGACCCACGTTACCCCTCCATGTCCCTCCCGCCAGACTGGCAGCAGAGGGACCCGCCCCTGGGTGTGGTGGAAGGAGGCGTCCGCGGGCACCCATGCACGGAGAGACAAAAGCTTGGCTCAGAGGATGACTTTCAATAGATCGCAGCGAGGTAGCTGCTCTGCTGTTTACGAAACCCTGACCCCAAATCAGGTCGTCAACGAATGATTTAGCACCGGGTGCCCATTGCCGTATGGCGCAAACCACTTATAACTCCTCAATATAGTGCACTAAGGGCACTAAGGGCGATGGAGACGACCCCCTTCCGTCCGCGCTCTGGTCCACAAGCGAGCGGCTCTACGCACCGGCCCCCGAGAGAGGTCGGCTATCCCAGGCCAATCGAGGCTCCACGGCACTGTGGTATCGTTACCGTTTAGGGGGGATTCTGACTTGGAGGCATTCAGTCCTAATCCCACAGATGGTAGCTTCGCCCCATTGGCTCCTCAGCCAAGCACAAACACCAAATGTCTGAACCTGCGGTTCCTCTCGTACTGAGCAGGATTACTATTGCAACAACACATCATCAGTAGGGTAAAACTAACCTGTCTCACGACGGTCTAAACCGAGCTCACGTTCCCTATTAGTGGGTGAACAATCCAACTCTTGGTGAATTCTGCTTCACAATGATAGGAAGAGCCGACATCGAAGGATCAAAAAGCGACATCGCTATAAACGCTTGGCCGCCACAAGCCAGTTATCCCTGTAGTAACTCTCCTGACACAAAGTCAAAGGGAAATCCCTGGGATGGATTTGTTGGGCTGTGGTATCAAAACCCTTGCAGTTGCACTATAGTATCTGATTTACAGACTACTATAGATCACTGTCTGGCAGGAAAAGATTAACATAATGATTTCCACAGAAAAAATATTTGTTAACAATCTAGTACTTTATTAAAACAAAGAATATTTTACAATAAAAAGCATACATTTAAAATTTCAAAGGAACTTTCCCTGAAAAGTAAAAGTTAATAGAATATGAACAGACAGTACGGTAATAAAGCATATAAGTTCATACACAACACATTATATATTATACACAATAAAAAATATACCAAAATCAACATATGCAGCAAAGCAAACAGACCCCTTTTAAAACAGTGGTTCTTAAGTCTTTTCACCACGATTGATTTTCGGATCCACTGGCCTAACGTTACATGTGCGATCTTACACAAGTGCGACAGAATTACATGTACGTCCCGTGTGTATTTAGGCTTGAAGTGGATTCTCTCGTTTGAAAATGCGTCGACGCGTTTCGGTGCTATACCCTTGATATGGTGGCACCTTCCTCAGGACTTCATAATTGGGGTTTTCCTGTACAAGCAGGACTTCGCTCTCCCTTTGGTAGGGGAAAGGATGTTTCCGGTAAAAACTGGGCGCCTGTGGCGTCGAATCAGAGCAGTTATTTAGAAAATGTCTGGCTGATTTGGCCTTTTTGTCTTCTTCAAGACTCCTCCTACTGGGATCTTTTGTCTCCAAGTTTGTCTAGTCTTTTTCTTTATTAGGAACACATATCTTTTTGTTTTTTGAAAGACTCCTCCTATGGGGTTCTTCTATCTTTGCGTCTCTCTGGTATTTTTATTTACAAATCATGTATCTGGAATCGTTTTAAAACCCACTTCAAACGGGCATATATTGTCTTGGGGCCTTGCAGGAACTGGATATGTTCTTAGTGCGTGTGGCGCCGTGTTTCTGCCTCGTTTAAACCGCTTTCTCCTGACACCTCCTGCTTGAAACCCAAAAAGTCAGAAGGATCATCAGGTCCCGCTTTCACGGTCTGTATTCATACTGAAAATCGAGATCAAGCGAGCTTTGGGGCTGCATTCCCAAGCAACCCGACTCCGAGAAGACAATATCCACGGTGTGAGCCTCTATCAGAAGGACTTGGGCCCACTGAGCGACACCGGGGAGTCGGTCTTCTGTACGCCACATTTCCCACCTCCACCGCCGGGCGGGAATTCGGCACTGGGTTCTTCCCTCTTCACTCGCCATTACTGGGGGAATCCTGGTTAGTTTCTTTTCTTCCGCTTAGTAGTATGCTTAAATTCAGCGGGCCGCCACGTCTGATTAGAGGTCGTAGTTGGAAGAATGACTCTGGAACATCAAAGGGGGTTGCTGTGGAAGGCCAGGCCCCCCCCTGCTGGAGCAGGGAAGCCTGGCATCCCGGCAGGGTGCTCCCTCTTTCCCCGGATCGCATCTGGAAGGGTTTCACCCTCCCCGGGAAGCCGGCCGCAAAGGTGGGCGTCCAAGGCGTGTGCGCGCGGGCAGCCGGTGGGACACCACAGACAGCCACACGCAGCACGCAGCCAGGTGCCCCGGGGACCGGTCGCCAGGCCCCTTTCTCGGGGGCCAGGTGTGCCGGCGGCTTACCTCCATGGCAGGACCCGGCGATCAGGGGGTCTGACCTTGTGGGGGGACGTAGGGGTAGCAGAGCTAAGCCTGCAACATCCCCAGCTGCATCCCGGGGAAGCCCCAGGGCGATTGATGATCTAACGACCCTCAGACAGGCGTAGCCCCGGGAGGAACCCGGGGCCGCAAGGTACGTTCGAAGTGTCGATGATCAATGTGTCCTGCAAATCACACTAATTCTCGCAGCTAGCTACGTTCTTCATCGATGCGCGAGCCGAGTGATCCATCACCAAGAGTCACAGGCAACTTTTCAAAACGTTCCTCCACTTGCGGGCACAGGATAGGTGGGAGGATAGGCGGGCCGTCCGCCCACCACCCGCGCTGCAAGATGGCCCGGGCACCCGGTTCAAGGCTTCCCCTCTGGGAGTCAGACTGCACCATTAGGAGGAAAAAACATTGCCAGGCGCTCGGCCTAGTAGTCCCCCCCACCCACGGGCGAGGAAGGGGGCTCCCAGTGCGACAGGAGCAGGCAGCCCCGCAGCTGGCGGTCCCTCCCGGAGACACCGGGAGGGACTGCATTAGTCTTAAAACCCCTCGTCCCAGCCGCACGGGACCGGGTCAAACCGGGTACCTGGCAATGAGGGAGTTTCGCTCCACCTGCACGTCAGTAGTCCGTCGCTGGGCGGCCCGAGCCATGCCGGCGAGCTGGCAATTAGCCCGCCACCTTCCTCGCCTGGGTCGGAGGCACCAGAAGGGAAGAGCCAGGTGGCTCCCGATCCCACATGCCTCCCACCGAGAGGAGCCAAGGTCCTCTCACAGGCCCTTGGCCGCTTCTCTTCCAGGCCACCCTGCTGCATGAGAAAGGCCACTCCCCGGTAGCCCGGACACCGGTCGGGTCAGGCCTGACCGGGACTCGGGCGTGGGAGGACCCAGCCAGCCCCAGGGCCTTCCAAGGGAGGGGTGGTACCAGCCCGGGATGCACTGCCATTCGGTTTCCCCCCCACCCGAGGGATGTCATGGCGGGTGAACTTGGGTTCCGTCTCAGAGAGGGACAGGGGACAGGGGCGGCCCCCCCATCCCCGGTCCTTCACACAGCGGTCAGGCCCTACCGGCCCTCCGAAGTCCCGGTCCTCACCTAAGCACCCCATGTGGCTGTGTACCACTCTGCCGGCCGGGGCACGCCAGGGCAGGGCCGGGCCCTGTGCCTAGGGTGTGTGCTTTCAGGAGGCAGCTGAGGGCTTCAGTCTGGCACCATCAGTCACTCGGGCCGCTCTGCCGTTAATGATCCTTCCGAGGGTTCAACTACGGAAACCTTGTTACGACTTTTACTTCCTCTAGATAGTCAAGTTTGATCATCTTCTCGGCGCTCCGCCAGGGCCTTTGCCGACCCTGGTGGGGCCGATCCAAGGACCTCACTGAAACCATCCAATCGGTAGTAGAGACGGGCGGTGTGTACAAAGGGCAGGGACTTAACGCAAGCTTATGACCCGCACTTACTGGGAATTCCTTGTTCTTGGGAAGGAATTGCAATACCCAATCCCTATCACGAATGGGGTTCAGCGGGTTACCCGCACCTGTCGGTGAAGGGTAGACACACGCTGATCCATTCAGTGTAGCACGCGACATCTAAGGGCATCACAGACCTGTTATTGCTCGAGCTCGTGTGGCTGAACGCCACTTGTCCCTCTAAGAACTTGGACGCGGACCGCTGGGGGTCGCGTAACTAGTTAGCATGGAGGAGTCTTGTTCATTATCGGAATTACCCAGACAAATCGCTCCACCAACTAAGAATGGCCATGCACCACCACCCACAGAATCGAGGAAGAGCTATCAATCTGTCAATACTTTCCGTGTCCGGGCAGGGTGAGGTTTCCCGTGTTGAGTCAAATTAAGCCGCAGGCTCCACTCCTGGTGGTGCCCTTCAGTCAATTCCTTAAAGTTTCAGCTTTGCAACCATACTCCCCCTGGAACTCAAAGACTTTGTTTTCCCGGAAGCGCCGCCGGATCACTAGTCGGCATCGTTTATGGTCGGATTTACAAGCTGACCTTTTAAATACATTGTTGAGTGGGAACAAGATTGGCATTGGAGCGATTGGGACGTGGAGTTAGCCTTGAACTTCTGGGCAGAAGTGATCTCAAGGTGAGCTGATGAGGAATAGCGTTAGATACATTCTTAAATTTCACTCTAAGAAAGAAACAAAGGCTTTTAACAATGTAATATTAACTTTTATTTGCTAACAGTTGGAATTCGGACCTATAATGAAGATGGTGAGGAGAATGGGATGCTAGGAAAGAAGTTGTTTATTCAAGATATTTTTGAGTTTCTATGGAATAGCGAACTGATAGAGATTAAAGTGAATCAGTGAGGTTATCTGATATGGAGAATGAGAATGAATAGCATATGTATAGCCCTTGTAATAAATGGGCGGATAAATGATATCATTTTTGTTTTGACAGATATATTATTTTTGGGACCAATCTGCATCAGCAGAACTAAAGTGCAAGGTACATACAGACCGAGGGGAGTTGAATTGATTGGAGTTGAGATTGTTTCAGCCTTTGTTTCTGGGAGGATGTGTTTCTTATAGGGATAGGCCATCTGTGTTCACTCTGCAACAAAACGACGGGATTGAAGCATGGACTCTGAAAATGACTTGTATTATGAATATCAGTCAGTATAGGGATAGATCAACTTAGAGATGCAATGTTAGGATGTTAGGGATCCACCTTCCATTTTGATGAATGTTGTTGGATATATTTCCTCATGACACTATATGCAGTTAAAAAATAAAAAATAAATAAAACATTGTGTTTGTTGAGATTAAAGATCATGAGAGCGTTTGGGTTGGGAGACAGTTTTGTAGCTTGGTGAAGGAGGTGGAGCAACATGTACTCACCAACCTGTCGGAACATCTGGAAAGTAACAACCAATTTGAGCCAAATCAAGCTGGGTTCTGTGCGAATCACAGCACGGAACTCGTTATGCTGTCTATTCTGGATGAATTGAGGAACAGGGCAGATAAGAAAACTCCAAGTGCCCTGGTGCTGTTAGACCTCTCCGCAGCATTTGATACCGTCTGTCATAAACAACTATTGTCGCGGATGATGGATTTCGGCATACGGGGCACGGCACATGCTTGGCTCTCCTCCTTCCTTCAAGGGAGGTCACAGAGAGTACAGCTTGGTGACCTTCTCTCAACCACTACATCGATCACCTGCGGAGTGCCACAAGGCTCTGCCCTGTCGCCCCTCCTTTTTAACATCTACTTACAACCTCTGATTAGACTGCTCAATCAGATGGACTGTCAGGTGTACAACTATGCGGATGACACCCAGATAGTGATCCAACTAGATGACGGTCCGGGTGCTCTCGTAAGACTGCACGACATCTTGAAGTACACAGCCAATTGGATGTCCAGAAATTCATTAAAGATCAATCCGGATAAGACCGAGGTACTGCCAATTACCATCGCAGGGAACCCATGGAATGAGCATTTCTGGCCAAGAGAACTAGGGTCACCTCCTCATCTCTCTTACCGAATCTCGGGTGGCACAGGAATGGAAACATGCCATGGTTGTCCCTTTGCTCAAAAAATCTGGTGCTGACATCACAAATCTCGCCAACTTTAGGCCTATATCCCTGCTGCTAGCTTGCTCCAAAATATTGGAACGCCACGTTAACACCCAGCTCAATGAGTTTGTTGAAAACGTGGGATATCTCCATCCATCCCAATCAGGCTTTCACGCTAATTACTCCACCGAGTCCGCACTACTTGGGGTGACTGAGCGACTCCGACACGGTATCGATAGCGGTGAGACCTTTGCGCTTATTCTTCTTGACTTAAGCGCTACATTCAATACCGTGTCTCATTCCACTCTTTTGGAGTCCCTCTGCTCCCTTGGTGTTGATGGATCTGCGCTTGCCTGGGTGGCCTCATTTCTTAATGAGCGCACCTTTCAGGTTTTCTCAAACAAGGCTGAATCTGCGATTCATTCGTCAGCTTACGGCGTCCCTCAAGGGTCTATATTAAGCCCATTGTTGTTTAATATTTACATCAGCCCTCTTGCCTCCATCGTAGAGGACGCCGGTCTGTCTATATATTCATACGCAGACGATACGTAGATTGTGTTTTCTCTCTCTAGCAGCAGGGCTCAGGAAGTCTCTGCCCTTAAAGCTGGCCTATCTCGCGTTGCAGCTTGGATGCAAGACCATCTGCTGAAGCTAAACGGAGAGAAGACGGAGGTTATTATATTAGGCAAGCACAAAGATCTGTGGGGCTCAAGACACTGGCCATGTGACATGGGTCCTCTGCCTACCCCTGTGCCTGTTGCTCGTAACCTTGGATTCTTGATTGACGACAAACTTTCGATGAGGCAGCAGGTGACCAAGGTCGCTGCAGTCTGTTTTAACACCTTATGTTGGCTGCAGAAGATCTTATGGATGCTGCCTGAATCCACTCGAAGAACTGTCGTCCAGGCCCTTGTGATGTCTCGCATTGACTATGGCAATGTGCTTTATCTTGGAGCGGATAAAGCAACAATTAATAAATTCCAAGTGGTACAGAACTCAGCCGCTCGCCTCTTGCGCAATGTTCCACGGAGAACGTCCGCAATGCAAGCCTTGCGTGACCTGCACTGGCTGAGAATTTCAGATCGTGTGACCTTCAAAACACTGTGTTTTTTGTTTAAGATCCGTCAGGGTTCTGCTCCTACCTACCTTCATAACCTTGCCCAGCCTTATATACCTGGCCGTTCTCTAAGGTCATCTAATAATGACAATTTTCTGATTCCAAGAATTCGACTGGCAAAAATGGGAGGCCGTTCATTCGCATATCTCGGACCAAAGATGTGGAATGCTCTCCCACTGGCGTTAAAAACAGAAATTAATCGTCTGGCCTTTCGTAAAAAGTTGAAGACTTTTCTGTTTTGAATTCCCCTTTTTTGTGATCTCTTTTTTGCACCTGCTTGTTTTTCTTTCTTCAGTCCGTCCCTGGCGCCGGGAAACCCATTGTGGGTAGCTGAGCGCAATACAAATTCAATAAAATAAAATAAAAATAAATAAAACCAGCAGCTGTGGTCAAGAGCTTAGGCATCCAGGTGGATGGTAGGCTGTCTATGCAGAAACAAGTTAGGACGGTGGTGGGGACCAGTGTCGGCCTCCTTCGACAACTTAGGAAAGTCACCTTTGTTGTCCTTTTCCACTCTGAGGCGAGCGGTCTCCGCCACGATCCTGGCTAGGTTAGATTATGGCAATTCGCTATACATAGGGCTGCCGCAAAAACTCCTGAATAAGATGCAGGTTGTCATGAATGACGCTGCTAGGCTTATTTTTAAAAATCCAAGGAATACCCATGCATCCCCCCTCATGCAAGAACTGCACTGGCTGCCGGTTAAGCAAAGGGTGATGTTCAAAGGGATGTGTATTGTTCACAAAGCCCTGTACGGTAAGGCACCAACCTACATGAAATCTTGCCTAATCCCCTATAGTCCAGCTAGGATGCTTCGATCTGCTGACGCTTCCCTCCATGCTCAACCACGCTGCAGATTAGCCACAGTGGGTGGTCGTGCCTTTTCCAATTTACTCCCAGCAGCCTGGAATAAGCTGCCAATGGAATTGCTAAAGGAGACTAATTTGTTGTCCTTCCGAAAAAAACTAAAAACAGTGCTTTACCAGCAAGCATGGGGTGATTTGTAATTTTTATGAACAGTTTGTCCTCCATGGTACTTGATGTTTTGATCTTGACAAAGCGCTTAGAGACCCCTGGGTTATAACGCGCTATATAAATTGAAATAAATAAATAAATAAATAAATAGCCTGGACGGATCTCCTATATAGGAATTCCACTGCTAGGGTTAATTGCCAGCCTGACCCATGCCGGTGGGCTGGCAATTAGCCCGCCACCTTCCTCGCCTGGGTCGGAGGCACCGGAAGGGAAGAGCCAGGTGGCTCCCCATCCCACATGCCTCCCACCAAGAGGAGCCACGGTCCCCTCACAGGCCCCTGGCCCCTTCTCTTCCAGGCCACCCTGCTGCATGAGAAAGGCCACTCCCCGGTAGCCCGGACCCCGGTCGGGTCAGGCCTGACCGGGACTCAGGCGTGGGAGGACCCAGCCAGCCCCAGGGCCTTCCAAGGGAGGGGTGGTACCAGCCCGGGATGCATTGCCATTCGGTTTTCCCCCCACCCGAGGGATGTCATGGCGGGTGAACTTGGGTTCCGTCTCAGAGAGGGACAGGGGACAGGGGCCGCCCCCCATCCCCGGTCCTTCACACGTCGGTCAGGCCCTCCCGGCCCTCCGAAGTCCCGGTCCTCACCCAAGCACCCCATGTGGCTGTGTACCACTCTGCTGGCCGGGGCGCGCCAGGGCAGGGCCGGGCCCTGTGCCTAGGGTGTGTGCTTTCAGGAGGCAGCTGAGGGCTTCAGGCTGGCACCATCAGTCACTCGGGCCGCTCTGCCGTTAATGATCCTTCCGAGGGTTCAACTACGGAAACCTTGTTACGACTTTTACTTCCTCTAGATAGTCAAGTTTGATCATCTTCTCGGCGCTCCACCCGGGCCTTTGCCGACCCCAGCGGGGCCGATCCAAGGACCTCACTGAAACCATCCAATCGGTAGTAGAGACGGGCGGTGTGTACAAAGGGCAGGGACTTAACGCAAGTTTATGACCCACACTTACTGGGAATTCCTTGTTCTTGGGAAGGAATTGCAATCCCCAATCCCTATCACGAATGGGGTTCAGCGGGTTACCCGCACCTGTCTGTGAAGGGTAGACACACGCTGATCCATTCAGTGTAGCACGCGTGCAGCCCCGGACATCTAAGGGCATCACAGACCTGCTATTGCTCGATCTCGTGTGGCTGAACGCCACTTGTCCCTCTAAGAAGTTGGACGCCGACCGCTGGGGGTCGCGTATCTAGTTAGCATGGAGGAGTCTTGTTCATTATCGGAATTACCCAGACAAATCGCTCCACCAACTAAGAATGGCCATGCACCACCACCCACAGAATTGAGGAAGAGCTATCAATCTGTCAATACTTTCCGTGTCCGGGCAGGGTGAGGTTTCCCGTGTTGAGTCAAATTAAGCCGCAGGCTCCACTCCTGGTGGTGCCCTTCCGTCAATTCCTTTAAGTTTCAGCTTTGCAACCATACTCCCCCTGGAACTCAAAGACTTTGTTTTCCCGGAAGCGCCGCCGGATCACTAGTCGGCATTGTTTATGGTCGGATTTACAAGCTGACCTTTTAAATACATTGTTGAGTGGGAACAAGATTGGCATTGGAGCGATTGGGACGAGGAGTTAGCCTTGAACTTCTGGGCAGAAGTGATCTCAAGGTGAGCTGATGAGGAATAGCGTTAGATACATTCTTAAATTTCACTCTAAGAAAGAAACAAAGGTTTTTACCAATGTAATATTAACTTTTATTTGCTAACAGTTGGAATTCGGACCTATAATGAAGATGGTGAGGAGAATGGGATGCTAGGAAAGAAGTTGTTTATTCAAGATACTGTTGAGTTTCTATGGAATAGCGAACTGATAGAGATTAAAGTGAATCAGTGAGGTTATCTGATATGGAGAATGAGAATGAATAGCATATGTATAGACCTTGTAATAAATGGGCGGATAAATGATATCATTTTTGTTTTGACAGATATATTATTTTTGGGACCAATCTGCATCAGCAGAACTAAAGTGCAAGGTACATACAGACCGAGGGGAGTTGAATTGATTGGAGTTGAGATTTTTTCAGCCTTTGTTTCTGAGAGGATGTGTTTCTTATAGGGATAGGCCATCTGTGTTCACTCTGCAACAAAATGACGGGATTGAAGCATGGACTCTGAAAATGACTTGTATTATGAATATCAGTCAGTATAGGGATAGATCAACTTAGAGATGCAATGTTAGGGATCCACCTTCCATTTTGATGAATGTTGTTGGATATATTTCCTCATGACACTATATGCAGTTAAAAATAAAAAAATAAATAAAACATTGTGTTTGTTGAGATTAAAGATCATGAGAGCGTTTGGGTTGGGAGACAGTTTTGTAGCTTGGCGAAGGTGGTGGAGCAACATGTATTCACCAACCTGTCAGAACATCTGGAAAGTAACAACCTATTTGAGCCAAATCAAGCTGGGTTCCGTGCGAATCACAGCACGGAACTCGTTATGCTGTCTATTCTGGATGAATTGAGGAACAGGGCAGATAAGAAAACTCCAAGTGCCCTGGTGCTGTTAGACCTCTCCGCGGCATTTGATACCGTCTGTCATAAACAACTATTGTCGCGGATGATGGATTTCGGCATTCGGGGCACGGCACATGCTTGGCTCTCCTCCTTCCTTCAAGGGAGGTCACAGAGAGTACAGCTTGGTGACCTTCTCTCAACCACTACATCGATCACCTGCGGAGTGCCACAAGGCTCTGCCCTGTCGAACCTCCTTTTTAAAATCTACTTACAACCTCTGATTAGACTGCTCAATCAGATGGACTGTCAGGTGTACAACTATGCGGATGACACCCAGATAGTGATCCAACTAGATGATGGTCCGGGTGCTCTCGTAAGACTGCAAAACATCTTGAAGCACACAGCCAATTGGATGTCCAGAAATTCATTATAGATCAATCCGGATAAGACCGAGGTACTGCCAATTACCATCGCAGGGAACCCATGGAATGAGCATTTCTGGCCAAGAGAACTAGGGTCACCTCCTCATCTCTCTTACCGAATCTCGGGTGGCACAGGAATGGAAACATGCCATGGTTGTCCCTTTGCTCAAAAAATCTGGTGCTGACATCACAAATCTTGCCAACTTTAGGCCTATATCCCTGCTGCCAGCTTGCTCCAAAATATTGGAACGCCACGTTAACACCCAGCTCAATGAGTTTGTTGAAAACGTGGGATATCTCCATCCATCCCAATCAGGCTTTCGCGCTAATTACTCCACCGAATCGGCATTCCTTGCGATGACTGAGCAACTCCGACACGGTATCGATAGCGGTGAGACCTTTGCGCTTATTCTTCTTGACTTAAGCGCTGCATTCAATACCGTGTCTCATTCCACTCTTTTGGAGTCCCTCCGCTCCCTTGGTGTTGATGGATCTGCGCTTGCCTGGGTGGCCTCATTTCTTAATGAGCGCACCTTTCAGGTTTTCTCAAACAAGGCTGAATCTGCGATTCATTCCTCAGCTTACGGCGTCCCTCAAGGGTCTATATTAAGCCCATTGTTGTTTAATATTTACATCAGACCTCTTGCCTCCATCGTAGAGGACGCCGGTCTGTCTATATATTCATACGCAGACGATACGTAGATTGTGTTTTCTCTCTCTAGCAGCAGGGCTCAGGAAGTCTCTGCCCTTAAAGTTGGCCTATCTCGCATTGCAGCTTGGATGCAAGACCATCTGCTGAAGCTAAACGGAGAGAAGACGGAGGTTATTATATTAGGCAAGCACAAAGATCTGTGGGGCTCTAGACACTGGCCATGTGACATGGGTCCTCTGCCTACCCCTGTGCCTGTTGCTCGTAACCTTGGATTCTTGATTGACGACAAACTTTCGATGAGGCAGAAAGTGACCAAGGTTGCTGCAGTCTGTTTTAACACCTTACGCTGGCTGCAGAAGATCTTATTGATGCTGCCTGAGTCCACTCAAAGAACTGTCGTCCAGGCCCTTGTGATGTCTCGCATTGACTATGGCAATGTGCTTTATCTTGGAGCGGATAAAGCAACAATTAATAAACTCCAAGTGGTACAGAACTCAGCCGCTCGCCTCTTGCGCAATGTTCCACGGAGAACGTCCACAATGCAAGCCTTGCGTGACCTGCACTGGCTGAGAATTTCAGATCGTGTGACCTTCAAAACACTGTGTTTTTTGTTTAAGATCCGTCAGGGTTCTGCTCCTACCTTCCTTCATAACCTTGCCCAGCCTTATATACCTGGCCGTTCTCTAAGGTCATCTAATAATGGCAATTTTCTGATTCCAAGAATCCGACTGGCAAAAATGGGAGGCCGTTCATTCGCATATCTCGGACCAAAGATGTGGAATGCTCTCCCGCTGGCTTTAAAAACAGAAACTAATCTTCTGGCCTTTCGTAAAAAGTTGAAGACTTTTCTGTTTTGATTTCCCTTTTTTTGTGATCTCTTTTTTGCACCTGCTTGTTTTTCTTTCTTCAGTCTGTCCCTGGCGCCGGGAAACTCATTGTGGGTAGCTGAGCACAATACAAATTCAATAAAATAAAATAAAAATAAATAAAACCAGCAGCTGTGGTCAAGAGCTTAAGCATCCATGTGGATGGTAGGCTGTCTATGCAGAAACAAGTTAGGACGGTGGTGGGGACCAGTGTCGGCCTCCTTCGACAACTTAGGAAAGTCTCACCTTTGTTGTCCTTTTCCACTCTGAGGCGAGCGGTCTCCGCCACGATCCTGGCAAAGTTAGATCATGGCAATTCGCTATACATAGGGCTGCCGCAAAAACTCCTGAATAAGATGCAGGTTGTCATGAATGACGCTGCTAGGCTTATTTTCAAAAAGCCAAGGAATACCCATGCATCCCCCCTTATGCAAGAACTGCACTGGCTGCCGGTTAAGCAAAGGGTGATGTTCATGGGATGTGCATTGTTCACAAAGCCCTGTACGGTAAGGCACCAACCTACATGAAATCTTGCCTAATCCCCTATAGTCCAGCTAGGATGCTTCGATCTGCTGACGCTTCCCTCCTTACTCAACCACGCTGCAGATTAGCCACAGTGGGTGGTCGTGCCTTTTCCTATTTACTCCCAGCAGCCTGGAATAAGCTGCCAATGGAATTACGAAAGGAGACTAATTTGTTGTCCTTCCGAAAAAAACTAAATACAGTGCTTTACCAGCAAGCATGGGGTGATTTGTAATTTTTATGAACAGTTTGTCCTCCATGGTACTTGATGTTTTGATCCTGACAAAGCGCTTAGAGACCCCTGGGTTATAACGCGCTATATAAATTGAAATAAATAAATAAATAGCCTGGACGGATCTCCTATATAGGAATTCCACTGCTAGGGTTAAGACGGGAGGACTGATCTCAGAGGCCTGTGATATGGGAAGGGGAACAAGACAGGGGTGCTCGCGGTCTCCCCTCTTGTTTGCTTTGGCTGTGGAGCCTTTGGCTGTGCATGCTAGATCGGGCTGCCATTACTAGGGAATGGAAGTGCTGGAAAAGACTCAATTTATAGCTCTGTACGCGGATGATCTCCTGATGTTTTTAGATAATTCTGGAGAGGCCTTGCGGGGAGCCAAAGACCTGCTGGACAGACTGGGAAGAGCTGCAGGACTTAAGGTGAATTGGGCTGAGACGTGCCTTTTTCCTACCCTGGCTGAGAGGGTTGGACAACTAGCAACAGAGTGGTTGGTATGGGAAAACAGGTGCCTGACTTATTTGGGCGTTAAAATATATCACAACCATGCTGATCTACTAGAAGGCAACATAGGACGAGCGATACGAGGCACCAAAAGTTATTTTTAGTTCTGGGGGGCCTCCCGCTGTCAGTGGTGGGCAGGGTGGCTTTGTTAAAAATTGTCACGTTACCTCAACTGCTTTACTATTTTTGATCATTGCCGCTCTGGATCCCCCATAGACTTTTTCCCAACTCAACACCTTGATCACAGGGTTTTGTCGGGTACAAGGTGATGAAGCGTAGCACTTACCACCATGATGAGACCCAGGGTAGAGGGGGGCTTTGCAGTACTGGACTTCGAGGCTTACTATCATGCAGCCCAGATGCAGTGGTTCACACAATGGGTGGCAGGACTACTCCGGAATGCGGAAGATCCTGGGAGTTCGGACCCAAGTTTTCGGCTCCTGCCCTGCGTGTTATTGCGCCTCCTGTGGAGGGAAGGCCTGGCTCCCTCGGATTTGCGAGTGGTGCATCGCTGTTGGAAGCAGGTCTGCAGGCGGGCACAGATGGGAATCTCCTATGCGCCAGAGATCCCACTGGTGATCTGTGAAGGGCTGCCCCATGGGGGAAATGACAAGGCTTACAAGCATGGAGAGAAGCCTGGATCTCTACTATTGGATATCTCTAGGAAGATGGCACCCTGCTTCCTTTTAATGATTTGCTGGAGAGATTCAACATCCCATGAGGGGACTTACTTTTAGATGCTGCTCTGATAGAGGCTCTCCATAAACATTGGCGAGAGGGGCTGGCGGAACCACTGACCTCCCTGATCTGTCAGTATATAGTGATGTCAGGCGGAACTATCAAAACGGTCAATTGCATATACCAGCGTATCACGCGAGGGATGAGACAACTCCTGACAGCACTACGACTCAAATGGAAGGCAGACCTAGGCATGGCTATCGATGAGAAATCATGGGGGGAACTGGTGGAAAGAGCTTGGAAAAGTTCTGGATATGAGCGCTTCGAGATGATTCATTTCTTCATTCTGCATAGGGCCTACCCTTCACCGTGTAAAATCAATGAATATTTTGAGATCTGTTCTGCCTGCCCAAGATGTAACCTGGAGAACGCTGGGTTCTTACACATGCTCTGGGACTGCCCACTTTTGGTTGAGTTTTGGAGAACGGTGGTGGATAGGCTAGGGAACACAACAGAATGTGACATTGCACTGACACTGGTGTGTTGACTCTTACACTAGTTCCCTCATACTTCTAAGAGTAAAGTTACAACAAAGTTCATAGACATGGGGTTGGTATTGGCCAAAAGGGAACTTACTAGCCATTGTGATGTGAAAACTGCTCCTAGCATGTTGAGATGGACAAGGGAGTTTATAAGATGGGCGGACTGGGAAGGGATCTTCAGACTACAGATGGCCCAGAGAACTGGGAGTGAAAAGTCCCTGGAGGCAGTGAGAACATGTGTGGCACTGGTGGAGGTACTGAAACAGCCGAGGGACAACACTGACATCCCCCTTGACGGAGTGGACCCAGCTGTGGGGAATTGAGCACCTGATATCCTGGCTGGCCCTGATAGCTACCCGGGTGATAAGCTTCCCGGTGGGAGAGGGCCACGCCTGGGGAGCTACACCATCTGGAATAATACACCTGATGCCTTGCAGAACTGATTAGCATCAATAAGTGTCAATAAGCGGGAAACCAAATGTATAAGCGACATGCCTAGAGTGTGGGGCGGGTGGGCACCTGGTAGGAGCTCGGGGGGGCGGGGAGTTGTTTCACTGTTGATTGCTTGGGGTTGATTGTAGAGTTGAATATAGAGATGATGTATATCTGGAGATGACAGAACTGAGACCAGCAAAGCCAAAGGCCTATAATTGTATTAGATATCCCATCCTTGCCTTGTGTTGATGCAAGGCCAATTTCTCTTGACGGGACGACAGCCTGCGATTAATTTGTATGACTGTAAATTGAACGCTTGATCCGAACTGCAATTATAGCATTCTTATCATGATGTTACAAATCACTTTATTATCATTTAATAAAAAATTCTGTTTACAAAGAAGAAATTAGACTCCACGACATAGGAATCCAGGGAATACCTCACCTGAAGAACCCAGAGAATATGTCTTCCACCGTTCACCTCGGAACTCAAGAAAATCATCTGCAGCGCTCCCCAAGGCTCATCCATCAGCCCCACCCTCTGCAACACAGTATTTAGACAAAATGTTGAGTCCAAACTATCAAGTCACACAAATATCGAGTTGTTAATATTGGGATATATAAATATCATGATTCAGAAATATCGTTAACAAATATATCAATTTTGTACGGTAATGAATACTGTTGTCAAAAATATCTGTGTTGTCACTATCGTTTACAAAAATATAGTTCTGAAAATATAGATTTTTAATTATCCTTATGCATTTTAGATCATATTTTTATTGTATGTTATAAATTGTTTCTATAATGGTTGTAAATGTTTTTAAATATGTAATTTTTAGTTATTATTAAATGTAAATTAATTGTTAATTGTAACTCATAGTGTCATAGTGGGTTGTTTAGTTTGTAGGGGTACAGGGTGGGAAATTAACTAACAATAATTCATTGATAATTAATGTTTAATTAATATTAAATGATAGTTATATAAATTGTGTAATTAATACATTTTTAAATTTATTTTTCAGGTGCAAGTTGTTGGGTTTGTAGGTGTAAAGGGTGGGAATATAATTAAATATAATTAATAAATAATTAGTAATTCATTTATTAAAAATTGATTTATTGATGATCAATTATGTAAATTATGTAATTACATTTTTGAAGATATAGTTTAGATTCGGGTTTTTGGGCTTGTAAGGGTAAAGGTGGGTAGTCAATTAACTCTAAATAATCAATAAAAATTAATAATTAATCATTACTTATTTAATTGATAATTATGCAAATTGTGTAATTATATTTTTAAGTTACATTTTTAGGTGTAGTTTGTTTAGTTTTTAGTGAAATAGTGAGGAAGTTAATTAGGCAATAATTAATTGCTAATACATTTCTATTGAAAATTTAATTTATTAATAATTTTGAAAATTCTTTAATAATTGCATGATTTATGTTATATATTAAATGTGCTTTGTTGTGTTTGTAGGAGAATACGGCTGAAAGTTATTTAAGTGAATAAATAAAAAAAATGTATTCATCTATTAATAATTGTTTTTTTATTCCTTGATAAGTTAATTGTGTTATACATGTTTTATTGTATTTACATTTTAATTGTTGAACGTTATGTTTGTGCCATTTTAACTAAATTAATATTTGTTTTAATTGTTAATTCTTAATTTAAAATTGCAATAATTCCATAATTTGTTTAATTGTTTCTTAAAATTTTGACAAATAGGGTCAGATTTACAAGCTCCGTACGCCACTTTTGTGCCGCAGTTGCGCCACTTTTGTGACGCACCGGCGGCGCAAAGCCAGCGCCATGCTGCGGAGTACTTACAACGTGACGCATCTATGGAGTTGAGTCAAGTTATAAAGCCCTGTGCCACATGAAACCTGCGCCAGGTTTCATGTGGGCGTCTCGGCGCTGGGGGGAGCGTTCCGGTGCAGGAAGACCTTGGAAAAGTGTATCAGTCACTTTTCCGACCCCGCTGCGTCAAATCCTCATGCCTGCTTGAAGTAGGCATTCGGAGTGACGTAGCACAGCTAGTATATGGCACCTCCGAGCAGTGCTGGAGTTGCGTGTGACACAACTCCAGCACTTTGTCACCTTTGCGGCATCAGATGCGTCACGCATCTCTCTATTCTTGTGCCATGGTGCACCGCATTGTAAATGCGGCGCAGGAGGTGGCTGCCGTGACGCAAAATACGCTGATATGCAGGGATGCGCCAGTTATAGTAAATCTGCTCCATAATTTTTTACTTATGAATTTGGTTACTTAATAGAGTTTTTAAAATACTTTATTTGTTTGAAGTGAACTACTCTCTTCCTACTGCTGCACAGAGTGGAGTTGGAATAGTAAATGGTACCCCTCTGGTGTCCAACACTTTTCCTAAAGTTGTACAGATTAGAATAGCAATACTACATTTTATCCCCATTGTCCAATGCTTTCCTTACTGTTGTGCAGGCTGTTGTGGAATACTACTTTTTACTCCTCCGGTGTCCAATGCTTTCCCTACTGTTGCACAGACGTGACTGGGAATAGTACATTTTATCCCTTTGGCGCCCTACACTTTCCCTACTGTTGCACAGACTGGAATGGGAATAGTACACTTTACTCATCCCGTGTCCAATGCTTTCCTTATTGTTGCAGAGACTGGAGGGGAATCGTAATTTCTACCCATCTGGTGTTCAATGCTTACCCCTCTGGAGTCCAACGCTTTCCTTATTGTTGTAAACGTTGCAATAGCAAAATTATATCTCTTTTTCACAGATATTACAACTTCTTAAATATTGTTTAAATATATGTAATATTAATATTTGTTTAATTGTATATTATTTTACTATTTGTATACATGTATATATATATATATATATATTTATTTAATTATGTATATGTATTTGATAATTATTTCAGGTAAATGTTTTTTTCCATTTAGTTTGTTAATTATTATATGTTTATGTATATATAGATATACATATATATTTTTATATTAGCACATTATTAAAAAAAGTAATATAATGTGAAATGTTTGTTTTAATAATAGTGTTATATTATATGTATATATATATATATATATATATATATATATATATATAAACATATATATATTTCTGTCTTTGTTTATGTCAGTAAATATTTATATATAGTATAAAATGTTACTTAAAAGTATGTATTTTATATTAAAGTTATGATATATATTAAAATGTTTAATAGTTACTATTTTATTATATTTATTTTTATTTAAAAATTTATATTTTTGTCTGTTTAACAACGTTAGTGTGAAATGATAGTTTTCAAAAATATTTTTCTACTTATGTTTATTTGTATAAGAAAACAATATTTTCGTGTTTTATATTTTGGCCACAATATTTATGTATCACAATATTTGTGTTTTTGATAATATATCACTGAACCCTTAAACACGTACATGACCCCACTAGCCAACACCGTCCGATCACATAAACTCAACATCATCTCCTACGCCGACGACGCCCAGCTTATCCGCTCTCTGTCAGAAGACCCCTCCACCACCAGAACCAACTTCCACAGTAGTATGATAAACGTCGCCGGCTTGATGAAGGCCAACTGTCTCAAGCTCAACTTGGACAAGCCAGAATTCCTCTTCTTTGGGAACAATACCTCACCATGGAATGACACATGGTGGTCAGCGTCATCTTGAACAGCAAGCTATCTATGAAGAAATAGGTAAACACAGTCTTGTTAGCCTGATTCCACACCCTATGCATTCTCTCCAGGTGGCTCCCAGTCAACTCCAGAAGGACCGTCACGCAGGCCCTCTTCACCAGCAGGCCAGATTCCGGGAACACACTCTACACAGGAATCACTGCACCTCTCCTGAAGAAATTACAGATAATACAAAACACAGCGCAAAGACTTATCCGCAACCTCCCCACCCACATCACACACCACCTAACAAAGCTACATTGGCTTGTGATCCAGAATGCCAGTTCAAAGCACTGCACAACGAAGGGCCAGCGCCCAGCGTACATCAATAAATGCATGACCTTCAACCAACCAACCAGACACTTACGATCTGCCTCCCTCTTCGTCATAGACACCCCTTGAATCTGCCTAAGCAACAGAAGAGGACAATCTATCTATGATATGCCCAGAAATGGGTCCTGGGGTCACTGTGCCACCGGATGCAATCTATCCCTGGCTGAAGAGCCCATTGCAAGGATGAAACTGGTCCTTGGCTGCTTATCTTACGGTTCAGGAAGGACCTGGCCTGGCAGTTCAGGCTGGACTGTTCCCAAGAGGGACAGGGTCAAGAGTGATTTGCATATGGCTGGTTCCAAACTGAGGTGGCATGGTGGATTGCAATGCAGCCTGTATGATTGCCGGTAGCTTAGATAAATTCAAGCATTCCATCCATCAAATTGTTCTTTTTGCTTTTGATGCCCCAAATGCCCTGGGTATGCCCAGATGTGGGTCTAGGATCAAGGTGCCACTGGAACCCAGTTACATTTGCTTATAGAGCTTAGGATGAGGGCGAAACTGGTACTAGACTGGTTGTGTTCCAGTTCAGGGAAGGCCTGGTCAATCAATTTGGGCTGGACTGTTTCCATGAGGAACAGGGTCAAGACTAATCTATATATGGCTGGGTCCAAACTGGGTGGCGTGGTGGGCAAGTAATGATGGATTGGGATTTGGCACATTGTTTTGCCAGCAGCTGAGATTAATTGAAACATTCCATCCATCGCCTTGTTGTTTTTGCATTTGACACCCTAAATGCGCAGTGTGTGCCCAGACGTGGGTCCTGGGCTCATTGTGCCGCTGTAACCCAGCTACACTCGGCTGAAGAGCCCATTAGAAGTGCAAAACTTGTCCTGGGTCACTAGTAGCTAGTGGATGAGATTAATTCAAGCATTCCATCCATCACCTTTCTTTGCATTTAATGCCCTAAGCGTGCCCAGTATGCCCTGACATGCATCCTGGGGTCACTATGCCATTGGAACCAAACTATAAACGGCCAAAGAGCCCATAGCAAGGGTAACACCAGTCCTGTGTTGCTTGTGTTCCAGTTCAGGGACGACCTGGCAGTTCGGGCTGGATTGTTCCCATGAGGAAGTGGCCCAAGACTGATTTGCAACTGGCTGGGTCCAAACTGAGATTGCATGGTGGGCAACAAATGATGGATTATAATGTGGTCTGAGCAATTGCCAGTGGCTGAGATTAATTCAAGCATGCTATCCATCACCTTGTTGTTTTTCCATTTGATGCCCTGTGCGTGAAGGGTGTGCACAGATGTGTTCTGGGTTCACTGTACCACTGGAACCAAGATATATCCGACTGAAGAGCCCATAACAAGGACAAACCAGTCCTGGGTTGCTTGTGTTCCGGTTCAGCAACAGACCACCATGTAGCCGTAAGCAACTCCAGAACCTTAAGATCCTCATGGGTGATTTGCTGAACTCTATAAATCCTTGATTGATTGGGTTGAAAGATCTATCTATCTATCTATCTATCTATTTATCTATCTATCTATCTATCTATCTATCTATCTATCTATCTATCTATCTATCTATCTATCTATCTATCATACATACATACATACATACATACATACATACATACATACATACCTACATACATATCTTATAAAAAGAGCATCAGAAAGTCCAGCAATGTACGTCATGACATAGGAATATTACCAATGTAGGAAATGGGTTGTATCGTGTATTATGGGCATAGATAAGTGGAGAAGAATAGGGAAGTAGAGTCATGGATACCTGGCTGATGAGCTGATAACTAGGGCAAAACTGGTCCTACGTTGCTTGTGTTCCAGTTTAGAGAGGACCTGGCCTGGCAGTTTGCGCTGGACTGTTCCAAAGAGGATCAGGATCACGAGTGGGTTCTTGGTTGCAGTGCCTAGCCTTGAAAGGCTGGAACCGTCTTCCTCAACTGAGAATCCTGGCTCTCCTCTGTGGTTAAACGGAGAGTCAGTTTGGTCAGTCGGAAGTAAGTGTGGCTAATGGGAACAAAATAAGTAAATAATTACATACAAAAAAAGATTGACTTGTATATGGCTAGGTCCAAACTGAGGTAGCATGGTGGCTAAAAACTTATGGATAAGGATGTGGCCTGAGTGATTGCCGTTGACTGAGATTAATACAAACATTCCATCCATCAACTTGTTGTTTTTTCAACTTTTCAGAACCAGCTTTTTCTGAATTGTCACTTAAACTCAAACTTTACCTTTAAAGATAATTTTAAATGACAATTATTTTGAGACCAAACATGATGGTTCTACTTGTTCCCAATCAAAAGTTATCAATTATTAAGTGCAATAAGGTATCCCAAATGCTATCCTGTGGGAAAGGTAATCTTCAAAATAATTAAAAACACATTCAGGAGTTTTAGCTCTACCAGGACATGTCCAGCCTTTTAAATAAAATGCACTTTGCTTTTTGAACTGTTTAGGGTCTACCGTAGAGGTAATTTATATGTACTAAAAAGGGAATGTTAGGCCTGTCAAAGAAGTTATTTTGCGAGGTAGAACTTGCAGTTTAAAACTGCACACAGGATGCAATGACAGAACCAATGTATTTTTAAAGGGCTATTTAAGTAGGTCACACCATTAGTGCTGCAGGCTCACTAGTAGCATTTAAATCACAGTCCCTGGGTACATGTAAGCCGAGATCTCTGTACTGGGGTGAATGTTTGACATTGTTCAACATCCTGTCAATCAATTGTTCTTTTTGCATTTGTCACCCCGAATGGGACGGGTATGCTCAGACGTGTATCAATGCTCTCCATGCCGCTGGAATCAAGCTAGCCTGGCTGATGAGGGGGGGAACTGAGAAACAGGTCCCAGGATGCTTGTTTCTGGTCCAGGGAGGACCTGGCCTGGCAGTTCGGGCTGGACTGTTCCCATGGGGAGCAGGGTCAAGACTGATTTGCATATGGCTGGCTTTAAACTTAAATGGCAGGGGGGGCAAAGAAACAATGGATTTAGGCCCAGATATCTGTACAGGGGTTAATATTTGACATTGTTCAACATTCTGTCCATCAATTGTTCTGTTTGCAGGCTCACTAGTAGCAATTAATTTACAAGCCCTGGGTACATATAGTACCACTTTACTAGAAACCTATAAGTAAATACAATGTGCTAATTGGGAGTCAGCTCTGATGTTTGTAACTGTTCCCAATGGGTGTAATAAATGCTCCTCTTGGCCAGGCCTGGTACCCCCAATCAATTTAGGCCCAGAGTGGGGTTGAGGGGTACCCCCAATTTGATGTCCTTTACTCTAAAGCAGAGGTTGAAAATTTGATGACCTCTTCTTTAAAGCAAAGTGTGAGAAATATCACCTGCCCTTCAGTCACTCACTGGCACAGCATGAATCTTCTAAGATGTAAACTTCAGAGTTCTCACTCCCAGTACTTGAGTGCCCAGTGACATGGATCTGGATTCTGAATTTCCATATGACAATTATATCTACAAGGCACAGATTCGTCTCTGTTAGCCAGCAAAACAAGTTCACTTGTTTCCTATCAAGGACAAACAGTCCTGCCTTGTTAGCTACAAGACTTACCTGCAATTAAATCTCCTTGTCACAAATATTCTAATAACACTTGCTACTCTAGTAAGAGATTTATGCTATTTGTGCCTCACACACAGTTCGTACTTCACACAGGGGGGCAGATTTACAAGCCCTGTGCGCCACTTTTGCACCGCTGTTGTGTCACTTCAGTAAAGTTAGCGGCATGCTGCGGGGGATTTACAATGTGACACATCTAGGGAGATGCGTCACGTTGTAAAGCCCTGCGCCAGATGAAACCTGCGTCAGGTTTCTGCGCCTGAACGCCCCCACCCACGCCGGAACGCCTCGGAAAAGTGCCTGAGTGAAATCTACAAGATTTCATTCAGTCACTTTTCCGACCCCGCTGCGTCAAAACCTTGCGCCAGCTTGAAGCAGGCGTAAGGTGTGACGCACCATGTGCAAGATGGGCCGGGTTGGCACAGTGCTGGATTCGCTTTGCACCGGCGACACAACTCCAGCACTGTGCCGAGGTTACAACAGCAGATGCGACACATCTGCATTTCCTTGCGCCATGATGGCGCAAGGATTGTGATCCGTGTCGCAAGTTTCCTGGCACATCCCTGCTGATTTGCAGGGATGCGCCAGGAATTGTAAATCTGCTCCAAGGTATTCTGAATATTAGTTGGCCTAAGTGGTCGAATTCCTATTTTTCCCCTCATGAGTGTTATAGCTCTGTTAGAAAATATTTTCACTTTTTCCACTAGATTTTAATTTTGGCTCTCTTTACACCTTTAAATCTATTGAATTTTCCTTTGACTAAAGAAAAAGATGGATAACAGCTGATAGTAAGTAACTAGCTTGCAGCTAAAAACGTATGCTGAAGTTTATCCGACAAGGGATGAGTGAAAATGTAGACTTTTTCGCCATCTGCTGGTAGATTGTAAGAACGGTTTCTTTCAATCTTTTTCGTTTTTTTCAGACTGGTTCGTTGCTCCCAGCATTCAAAACCCGAAAACACTTAGGGGCAGATTTACACGCCCGATGCGCCACTTTTGCGTCACTTTTTAACATGGGAAAAGTGACGCAAAAGTGGGGCAAGGTCCTTGTAAATCTGCCCCATACTACTGAACAAAAAGACTTAGCATTCAAAAACGTTAATAATAAAAACACATACACAGATACATCTAGATAATGAATGACTTTTCAGCATTCTTTATCCCTAGTGACTGAGCTGTTGATTCCCTCCTTTAGTACTATTGTTTTCGTACTGCGTCTGTCTACAAAAAGTGCGTTTGTCCAAGCCAGACCTATTAGCTTGCTTCTTAAGTTACATGCTTCTGCTGTGTCATCATGCATTGAACAGAGCTTAGAGCAATTTGATTACATAGTAGAAATGCCATGACGTTAATGCAAGCAAGGAAAATGGGCTCCTAATCACTGGTTTGGTAGTAAAAACACAACTATATTTGGGGTGCAGTGGGCCCCACGCTCCCTGGGCACAAGTGCAACTGCAACGGAGGCACTATTGATAGTTATACGTCAGATCGAATTCCTTCTCGCCTTCTTTGCTTTTTCTCAAAATTGGTGTTCATTAACATAGATAGTCGTTTCATGTTTGACCCTTTTCGGTGATATGTCGCTTTTCATCAAAGAAACTTTTAAAAGCAACAGAACCAGTGGTAAAAATGAGAGAATATGTGTGTTCTGCGTCAAAGATTGATCCCTTCAACGTGACAGTAGATAGCGTCCGAGTGTCATGAGGTAGCACACGTACATGGCTGAGGGTATAGTGAGACGTTTACAGGTTTCTAAAAGCGTACTCGCTTCATGTAGTGGTATAATATGGGCTAGCGTGCTCGACCTGGGGACCTGGGTTGAGTCTACGTAGAGGTCGCGATACATGTGTGCCCGGTGTTAAATTTTCCTTTCCCCTGGCCCATGGAGCTGGCAGGATCACATGAATCATTGGGACTGGATGCGGCAACCCCTGGTTGTAATTCAGGGGACTCATCATTGGCGAAGCTGTGAATCTATGTCTCAGCTTTCCTTTTCAGTTCGCTAGGTGATCTTGGGAGGGTACTCATTCCTATGCCTTGCCTTATTCTTTTTGGGGTTGAGTTTTTGCGGGTCGCGCAGTGGTCTCTTGCCGCTAGGCCGCGTCCCAGGCACGGATTCCTGGCATAACCACTCCTGTGCGTGGAGTGCAGGCTTGATAACTTTGGGGGCGGCTGGAATAGGTTTTTCTTGTCTTGTATCGCTTTCACATGCTGTGAGGTTGGTCAATTCTATTAAGTTGGGCTGAGTTTGCGCGGTTTATTATGGTTTCCTGTGGTGAGATCGCGTAAAGTATGTAATCGGTCCAATCGGTTTGCTTGTGCGGCTCGGCTGCTTCATTATGCTTGATTCGCAGGATCGCGTCACGCTGTGATTGTGGTCATGTCAGTTAGTGGTGCTGAGTTTTGCGCTGCTTTAGCAGATGTTGTCGCGGGACCGAGTTCACATGCGGTGACTTCGGTCACCCCCCCCTTTTTCTTGCATGTGCCTTTGATTGTTATGAATTCTGCGCATACGCGCTTCTTCTCTGGGACGAGCTCGCACTCCCGTCGTGGGTGCTAGCACCAGGTTTCGCGCCGAAGGGTTGTGTCCCATCAGGTGATCCTGTACGAAGCGCGTTCACATGCAGGGATCCCGGTCAAGTCAGTTAGTTGTGCTTGTTTGCGCTGCCTTCAGTGTCCTTGGCCATTTCCTTTCTTGCAGGTGCCTGAATAGGGAAAGAATTCATGCTCATGTAGGCGCTCCTCTTTCCTGGGCCGAGCTTGCGCTTTACGTGTATGCAAGACCTGGTGGCGGGCCCATGGGTCGCGCCCAATGGGTTTATTCTGGACAGAGCGCTTATCCCGCATGTGCCGGAACGTGTATTGCATAACCTGCGCACCTGCCCCTTGGAACAGAGCTCTCTGCTGCTTTTGGTTTTGGCCAGCATACCACTGGGTGGGGACCTTGTGTGCCCGGGTAATTTGCAGCCCTTTACTTTTGCAGCGCTCATTCTGGGCCACACATCTATGTGCTAATGGGCACGTTTTCGCTAAGAGCCTACATACTCTTTGCATTTTCCTGGGGAAGACGCACTACGTGCCTGCCCCCCCCCCCCTGTAATCAGAGGTATTGGCATTTGCACGGTCATGTTCTATTCACCTAGGGGCCATATTACAGGCAAGGTATTGTGCCCATACATGTCGAAGGGATGCCTGTTAGGGTAACATTCTCACACCCATCACAACCTTCACTTGCGAGCCAGATCCCCCCCCCCTTTTTTGGCTCCTTGGGTACGGGGATAAATTACCTGCTTCTCCTACTGGACGATTCGTAGTAGGATGTATGTAGAGGACGAGAACTTGTCCCATATCTCCGCCCCAGGCATGCCGTCTTTCGCGCCCCCAGGTAGGGGAGAAGTCACATCGTACTTTCGCGAGTTCCAGGGGGATTGTATGGGTGTCTCGTGAGTCAGCTCTCAGCTAGTCGATGATCACCCTCTTGGGCCTGTGTCGTTTGCCAGTGCTGATGCCGTAGATAAGTGCGGACTTGACCCGGTGGTTGCTCTTGCCATTTGCCGGAAGTAATACGCAATGTAAGAGGATGTCACTGCACCTATTGACGGACCCCCTTCAACCATTTGATCATTCGGGGAACACCCCCCTCGGGTCAGGGAGATTAGAACTTGTAGAATATAGAGGCCGTCTGTAATTATGGAAGGACTTCAATTGTATTTGGTATGCTCCTTATGGAAGGGGAACTGGAAGTTCTATCTGGGGGCCTTGGGTAAGGAAGGTTCCTGGGTCGGTGGTATGGGGTTATGTTAGCAGGTGTTGCTATATCACACATACCACTGTGCAATGGTTTTTATCGGGCTTAGCAGCCGATTAGTGCACGTAGTTGCAAGTCACGACTCTACGCCACCACCCCTGCCAGCACAGGACTGCTAGAATTTTTCTTCGTCCTCTCCTTCCTGGCACATCTGCGGCCACGAAGCCTAGTAGACTTCCCGGGCCGCGGCTCATACTCTATGGTGGCAAGAGCCGGTAATTGCCCCAGCAGGGCATCCCCTGAAACGAGGAGCGAGCTCCCAGAGACCCGGGGCCCAAAGGGGGCGGCAGGAGACGCGTGACTGTGATCTGGTATTTGCTGATGCTTACCCCCTCCGGGCATTGGAAGTGGCTCGCGGCTGGCACTCCCCTGAGTGCAATGGCTGAGGTGAGGTAATGGCGCCTCATAACCCAATTCAGACTACTATCCTCCCGCTTTTTTCCATGTTTCCACAATGCTCAGTAGGGAGTGTGGTGTCGGTCACAGTCAGGGCCGCTGGCGAAGGGAGGT